>NC_058155.1:5282536-5532536 GCF_011075055.1 Mangifera indica | reverse complement strand
CCAATTAATAGTTATGCCCAAATGATATTCAAATTAGAATCTTATAATTCATCCCATAAATACTAAAAATGTTAGTCAAATATTGTAGTAGCAAACGGTTGCAAACTATAATTTTTCTAATATTTTTACATATATCATTTATTAGGAAAAAAAAAATCCACATATCATTCATCTCTTAAAATCCAAAATAAATTAATTGATTTATTAAATAAATGAACAATATAAAAAACAATAAAATATTGCAACTTGCAATAATAACAAATCTATCAACGTAATATAGTAGTTGTGAGATCAAAATCCTAGATGATAAGACTAAAAGATTGAAATGAAGAGTAAAAAATGAAGAAATTTATAATAAGGTGAATTCTAAAAAGTGTGAAAAAATATGATGTATGTATTTTGGGTGGGGAGGTGGGTATAGAGAGAGAGAGAGAGAGGATATTTCATATTTAAAAAAAGAAATTTACTTTTGGGCTATATTAGTTTGCATTGGGAATAATTATTGAGATGGGAAGTGGGCTATATTGGTTTGGGCTGGAAATAAGTATTAAGATGGGAAGTGGTTTTGAAAAAAAAAAAAATCTTTTTACTTTTGGCCTATATTGGTTTGGGTTGGGAATAATTATGCTTTGAGGATGAACCTCCTCATACTTAAATACTTTTTTGATTTGAGGGGGGCTTGGGCCTACCCTGACAAAGGCCCAGGGCCGCCCCTGGGCATAGACATAACATAGTCCTATAATTAAAGTTTGTCCTACAAAGGTCTCAAGCCTTTGATCCCAACACCTGGACCAAATTTCAATTTATAGTCCTAGCGATTTCTTGTCTACCTTGTACTGTTTGATTGTAAAGCTTCCCATCTGTTCACATATCAATTTCACAGCAGTGTTACATCTTTAGTTCCCCTTTCTAAAAAACCTACTTGTATCCAATTTTATCTTTCCACTCCTATCCAAGGCTGCGTGGTTTGTGTTCTGCTATAGTCTCGTACTTGTTTGGGAAGTAGGTTTTATAATCACATAAGACTCTTCTAGAAAGTGATATGGGGTTTGTGCAATCAATTTTTTTTCATCTTGGCTTTACCACCACAGAGAGTCTTGGATTTTGAATTATCATAATCTAAACAACACCCCCCAATTGTTCAAACAATATAACAGTGTTCACTATCTAGTTGTTTGCATTATGTATATATGTATATTCACATATTAAATACATTGTAATAATAGCAGGTAACCTCAATTTATGTAACTGATGTACATGAGACCATATGCAGCTGTAGAGCAATCAATGCAAACGAATCAGTTTTGCTTGGTTTCATATATTTTATCATTTCTTTTCTGACCATTTATGTAAATGTATATAGGTAGTCGATGCACTATGCAATGTTGTATCATCATTGCCAACAAAAGCAGCTACAGCCATTGTTCTTCAGGTCAAAATTTTGTTCAAGTTGTTACTATATTCCAAATGAAAAAAGTAGTTCACTTTTCTTATCAGGCACTGATTTTACCATCACCTGATTTCCCTAGTGGTGATTCCATCTCTTAAATGGGCCAATAAAAATTTGATACTACTGTTTCTGAATTGTTTAACATAAAAGTATATATGATTTTTATTGCCCTGTACTGGAGGAGGTGTCACCTATTATGGTTTAAATTATTAGCCATTTTCTAGTTGATATTGCTTTTCAATTGCTTCATTTGTTTAGTCGCATACATATCCTTTACTTGTCAGGCGGAGAGGGAATTGCAGCCTTGGATTGCCAAAGATGATGATCAGGGTCAGAAGATGTGGAGAATCAACCAACGGATTGTAAAACTGATTGTGGAGCTCATGAGAAATCATGAGAGTCCAGAGTCACTGGTAATTTTGGCTAGTGCATCTGATCTGCTTCTACGTGCCACTGATGGAATGCTTGTTGATGGTGAAGCTTGCACACTGCCACAATTGGAGGTATCATTTCTTAAAACTAGTTTCTGAAGTTGCATGATTTATCCGGTCACAACTATCAAGGCATGTAGTTAGCTGGTATAGTAGTCATTTTCTTCAAGGTGTTTGAACCTCATTCACCTAATATTCTTTGCAAAAATTATTAAAGGAAATTTGATTAATTGAAGGTTTTTGACCTTTTGTAAAGTTGTCCTGGTGCAATGCATTCTTTCCAGTTTACTTAAAAAGCTTCGCTTATTTACAATTGAAATTAACTGTGCAGTTACTGGAAGCAACTGCTAGAGCAATTCAGCCGGTCCTGCAGTGGGGAGAGTCTGGGTTAGCAGTTGCAGATGGCCTTTCAAACTTGTTAAAGGTAAACGGAGTCCTTTCATAAATGAAAAACATGCTTTGAAGGCATTCGATGCTGCTTGATATAGCTGACTTTTAGTCCACGTAAAAAGAATGAGATTGCATGACAGAATAGATCAACAGAAAAGAATGAGTAACCTTTTTAACTTGGCATCTCCTAATGAAGAAACTTTAACCATGCGCTTTGGTTGGGTCAATGTTTGCAGTGTCGTGTATCAGCTACCATCCGATGCCTATCTCATCCAAGTGCCCATGTCCGTGCATTGAGCATTTCAGTTCTTCGTGATATTCTGCATACAAGTTCAATAAAGTCTAAACCTAAACCACCAGACAGAAATGGCATCCATGGACATGGTCCCTCCTATCATTACTTTAACATAGATGCTATTGACTGGCAAGCTGACATCGAAAAATGCATAACTTGGGAAGCTCACAGCCGGATAGCAACAGGAATGTCTATTAAATTTCTTGATATTGCAGCCAAGGAATTAGGATGTACTATTTCCACATGACAGCAAATAAATTCGGCGACTACTACTTCAGGTTTGTTGTTATAATTTATTTTTCCATGTTAGACTGACGGATAGAAATCAACCTTATTATCGATTGGCTACAAAAATATGGCTTGAACAACACACTTTACTATTCTTCTAGGCACACGGCATCATCATACCGCTCTGAAAATGGTCCTAGGATGATTATTTATAGGAAAGAACAATAGACAGAAGAAAACCACGACAAGGTTTTATGTTTGTGTTGGGTAATTAGATTCTGCTCAAGTTTGATTCGTGAATGACATAGGCTGCAGTTTCACTTTGCCTGTTTTACTTTTGAAGTTTGGATTTTATTTTTATATATCTTTTTTTAAATGAGTAGGCATAACTAGACTGTATAGTTTCTACCTCCATTCACTGCATATGTTATGTTTGTATCCCTGTTCATAACAGTATGCGCATACAATTCCACCTTTCTTGAGTTTGGTCTAATTGTGAGTGATAATAGCATGATTTGGAAAATAAGCAGTTAGCCCATTTTGGAGTTTTGAAAAATGGTCATAAACATCTGAAGTTGGTTGATGAAGTTTTCTCTGGAATTTTATATAATTTAAGATTCAATCTAAGACTTGTTATGTGATATTTCTTATTCACATGGTTATATCTATTTCTATTTGGTTATTTAGCTGAAAAGTTCCAAACACGATAATGCTTAGAACTTCATGAAAATTAAACAAAATCTTAAAATAATAACACATAATAGTAATTATTCTATGATATTTATAATTTTGGCCAGAAGACTTATTTCCATCAAAGGTATAGATAAATTCTAAACTTTCACCTGGAAGGTTTTAATAACTCAAATATTTACTCATCACTTGAGTTATGGCAGAATTTTTTGTTAAAGTTAAGGGTAAAATCATTATTTTATAGTAATATTAAAAAAATATATAATTTTATTTCATTTATCTCCACAAGTTTTAAAACTTACATTTCAAACTAATCTAAACTTTTTCAGTTTTGAAAAGTGATATTTCCTTTTAGGGTTTTATTTTTTTTCTTACATATTTCGGCCAACTTCTGTTTGATCGAGTTTTGTGCCAACAACCTCTTTGTCTGCATTCTCTCTCGATGATAGACGTCCTAGTAGAATCGGTTGAATTCATCGAATCTCATTCATTCTAAAATGGTTGAATCGAAGTTGTTGCCAGTTCATCTTACTTCGTTTTCAATCAATTTTGTTCCAAATTGACGCTTTTTATAGGCCAACGAAGAGTCTAAAATTGATTATGCATGGTTTCGTTGTTATTCAGTTTTGACGCATTAGACAACGCAATGTTGATCCAAAGAGCCACCAAATGATGAGATTTGTTTATTAGAATCAAAGAGTCTTCTAGGTTAATTGTTGTAGGGAATGAAACTCATTGGTAGAGAAAGCGACTAAAGAGGAGAAGCTAGCTATAAAATGTAAGGAAAAAAAATAAAACCCTAAGGGGGAGAAAGTTATTTTTCAAAACTAAAAAAGTTGAGGTTGTGGTGAAATGTAAGTTTTTAAAATCTAGGGAAAAAAATTAATAAAATTATATATTTTTTAATGTTATTAAAAAAATGATGATTTTATCTTTAACCCTAATAAAAATTGAATGATAAGTGAGTGTTTATGTTTTTAAAACTTTATAGGTGAGATTTTGGAATTTTACTATACCTAAATCTTTTAGCCTTATAATTTTATATCGAGTCTTGTCAAAGATTTTTTTTGGCCTAAAAATTCGATATAAGTAATTAGCATAGTTGTTTTTTTTTTTTTTTTTAAGATTGAAATGTTTTTGAATCAAAAAATTTTACAAACAATAATATTATATGCATAAATAATAATATATCATTATATGATTAATGTTGTTTTATCTTTAATTTTTAAGGCCAAACGACTATTTCCCACCCAAGGTATGTTGTAATAACAAGTTTCCCCCCTTTAACTATGGAAATACCAAACACCCACCCATGGCCAGTTAAATTTAACAGAACCCTAACGCCTGAGAATTTTATCTCCTTTTGCCCCCCTAAAGTTTGAAAACAAAAATTTTCCCCCAGCCTAAGTTTAAGAAAATGGCAGTTTCACCCTAGGGTTTGGTTTTGAAATCTCCGGCTCCGTTGCCGACGGCTTCTCCCTCCCGAAGAATCCTCTCCTTCCGGTGATCGGTTTCCTCCCATTTGGAGGCCCGATCGTCGTCGGAAAAGCGGTGGGAGACGAAGAACTTCGTCTTCCCCGACGAAGTTCTTCGTCTCCCACCGCTTTTCCGGCGACGATCGGGCCTCCAAATGGGAGGAAACCGATCACCGGAAGGAGAGGATTCTTCGGGAGGGAGAAGCCGTCGGCAACGGAGCCGGAGAGGTCGCCGGAGATTTCAAAACCAAACCCTAGGGTGAAACTGCCATTTTCTTAAACTTAGGCTGGGGGAAAATTTTTGTTTTCAAACTTTAGGGGGGCAAAAGGAAATTATATTTTAGTTTATTTTTTAATATTATAGAGAAAATGACAATTTTACCCTTAACCTCGTTACTTTTAACTAGCCATGGGTAGGTGTTTGGTATTTCCATAGTTAAAGGGGGGAAACTTGTCATTACAGCATACCTTGGGTGGGAAATAGTCGTTTGGCCAATTTTTAATTATCATATGATGATATATAATTTGTATATATAATTATGTATATAACATTATTCATTTGCAAATTCCTCAACTGATAGAAAGGACATAATCTATGCAATAATTATCTCAACAATTTTCAATTAACTGTTTCGAGATAAAAAAAAATTAACAGTAGTTACTTAGCAAATTTTAGGCACTCAAATTTAATTAGTAAATCATTTTGAATTAGACAATTCTACCAGCATAACCTCTTTCACTATATTAGATACCGTTCAATATTTAGAGGAGAAAAAAAAAAGTGTGGATGCAAGTGGCAAAACTTGGATCCAATCATTACAATTATGTATGTCTAATTCTTTAGTATATGTTAATTATGTGACAATTTT
The DNA here is from genome assembly GCF_011075055.1 of Mangifera indica. Classification (NCBI taxonomy): domain Eukaryota; kingdom Viridiplantae; phylum Streptophyta; class Magnoliopsida; order Sapindales; family Anacardiaceae; genus Mangifera; species Mangifera indica. The sequence goes on along the minus strand of NC_058155.1, from coordinate 5,526,708 downwards.
CCCAATGATCTAACAACCTAACATGATACAATAAAAAAAATTGGGATAGGATTGAAATTTTTATACGAATTTTAATTAGAGTTAATCTGGCACAATTTGAAGCTAAATCAGGTTGTTTTTGGGTCAATATAAAAATAATTTGAATTAACTCAAATATTCAGAAAATGTCAATATAATAGAATTTGTTTAGGGCAAGTTAAAGATATATTGATGGTAAATATTAATAAAAGTTGAAATTCTTATATGTAACATATGGTTGCATTTCTATATAGTTGTAATTATTTTAATTAATTTTTATATAATTTTTTTATTTTATATTTCAAGAATGAGATTTGGTTATTAATACTATTGATGTGTTGGTTTCGTTATTTTGAACTTTTTAGATGATTTGTAAATAAGGTAAAGTGTTTTGTTGTATGTTTTGTTAATAGTAAGTTATAATAATTTGGTGAAAACAATTAAAACACTAAAAACACTTAAAAAGTGAAAACAATAAATAATTTCAAATTAATTTAGTTAGCGTTAAGTTAAATTAAATGTAATTCAAGTTAAATTAGAATTACAAAATCTTAGTGCAATTTTTGTTCAACTAAGATTAGAGTTGACGGTCTCTAATCTGACAACTGAGCTAACACGATATTATTATAATTTAATAACATGAATTGTTTGGTCCAGTTGATCATATTATTCAAACAAATATGATTATATAAGTAAGTTACATCTTCTAAATAGGGGTAGACTTGTGTTTATGTGAGGGTAGACCCAAACTCACTTTTAAAATAGAAAAAGTTGAAAGAAAGATATTTAGACGCATTATGAAAAAATTGAAAATAAGTTACTTACGCCCACCCTTAATTGTAAATGGGTATGAACAAAAAAAAAATAAGAAAAATTAAATTAAATGACCATTTTACCTTTTTATTAAGCAAAAATGTTTATTTTTCTTATTCCTAAACAAAAATGCCTTAATTTTTTTTTAAATACTAAAATTACTCTTCACCAAATCTACACAAACTCTCTTACTCTTATTCTCATTATATACACTTCTCATATCATTTAAACATTCATTTTCACTCTCATTTTTACTTAATATTAATTACTACGGGTTTGTTTGGAAAAAAAAAAGTTCTATGCATTATACTTATATTAGAATTGTGTTTGAGTTACAAATTTTTATTGAATATTTTTTGCGGAATGTAACTGATGTAAATATTTGTAATTATATTAGATATAAGTCAATCATTAGATCCCTATGATTTTCAACTTAGATGTCGAGTCAAACACAAGTAATTTTTTGGGTGAAAAAACCTGTTTAATATAAAGAGAGAAAAAAAAAGAGGTGTAATTGTATTTTTGAAACTATTAAGGATAGAATAACATTTTAAAAATCTTCAGGGACCCCTAAATTTTCTTAAATTTCTAATAAACTTTTCAAAATTAAAAAAAATTGTATTTTCAAAATTTATAGTTTGCTTTTAATATATAATTATATACCTCTATTTATCTATACAAAGAGAAGAAAAGGGGTGGAAGCAAAAGGAAAAATAAATAAGATGAAACAGTAAAAATAAAATAATAATTTTATTTCCTAATATTATTATTTTATTAATATTATTTAATTTTGAATGAAAAAATATTACTAAATGTCACCATTTTAAATTTTTAAATATTTTTATGTACATATAAACTAAATTAGAAATTTTCTATACTTGTTATAAGGGTAAAAATAACATGAAATCTAAGAATTAAATAAATATAACAAGTTATATGGCAGATTATATCATGCATTAATATAACAACAAAATTATGTGTGTAAATAATATTTATAATTTTGTGTATAAATAATAACATGTTATTATAAAATTATATAATATTTTATCTTTAATTTAAAATTACTCAATCATATGATAATATATCGTTATTTGTATACAAAATTGTCTATATAACATTAATCATAATATATATTCTAAAGAATTTATATCATACAACTGTAATATTTTAAGGCCAAATGACTATTTCCCCTCAAGGTTTGATGCAAACCCAACCTTTCGTATACTAACTATCGAAAATTCAAACTCTCACCCGAAGACAGTTAAAATTAACAGAAATAGTTAACTTCAAGGATAAAATCATTATTTAACTAATAATATATTAAAAATAATAAAACATTATCCATTTTTTTCTAAGTTTAGAAAACTAACAAATTTCTTTATAATTAAACTTTAAAATCTTATATTTTCTCCTCTAGTGCATTTGGTTTGAGAAATATTTTATTACTAAAATTAGATAATTATCTTGAAGATAGATTATCTTGAGGATTACTGGGTATATATTATTACTATATTTGATAAAATTTGATAAACTGAGTATATATAAATAATTATTATGTTTAGTTAGAGGTAATAAAAAAATACTAATATATTATTTATCTTAAATATCCTTAGGTATAATTATTTTAAAATATTTTTATGTTATTTATTATATTAATTGAAAATAAGATTATTTTTGTCCTAAAAAATTAATATATAAATATATAGTTATAATAAAATGAAGATTATCTTGATAATATTTTAATACTTAAAGTAAATATGATAATCAGATTACCTTTTATATTATCTGTCACATCACTATTAGTAATAGAATATTATCATAATATTTTATTACTTATAACTAAACAAAGTTATATAAGTAATAAAAGATAGATTAACAAAATAACCTTTAGTGCCCTTAACCAGACACACCCTTAGATTTAACTATTTCTATTAATTTTAATAACCCATAAATATGAATTTAAATTTTCAATAATTAATATATTAAAAATTGAATTTGTATCAAACCTTGGGTGGAAATATGTCTATTTGTAATTATTTAATATTGCACCACCGTATAAAAATCAAATAATGTGGGGAGAGAAAAGTTTAAAGAATATTTTCGGTATTATACGATCTCTAGAGGGGTAAAAATGTCTTAAAGTAAACAAAAGAAAACCCTAGCGAGATTGAAGCAAATGAATCGTATATAAGGCACTTTAAGCCCCTAATTCGGCCTCTCGGTTATTAGCTTCTGCTTCCTGGACGCCGAAGAGCTTCTCTTCAACTCACTTCCTCATCATTCTCTGCGTTCAAAATGGTAAACATATCATACTGATCTCCTTTACCTACTCACTTACTTTGGTTAAATACTTGTTCGTGTCGTTTTTATCTTAAGTGGGTAATTTAGATTTCGTTTTTTCATTCTAACCGTTAGGCCTTTTTTAGCTTGTTTTGGCTTGTTGGTCTTCTTTCTTTATTTGTTTTGACGTTTGGGTTTCGAGTGTTTTGATTGAATATCGTCTAAGTATGTTAGTTTTATTAGCTTTAATAAATTGCTTTTTTTTTTTTTTTTTTGTGAGTGGATTTTACCATTGCTTGTGTAGGTATGATATATTTTTTTTTCGCATCTGGGTTTCAGTTGTTTTGACTAAATATTATCAAAGTATGTTGTTAGTGTGATTAGTTTGAATATGTTGTTGATTTGTGAGTTTTCTTCTTGGTGTGTGATTTTAGTCTCTGGTGGCGAACGAGGATTTTCAGCACATTTTGCGTGTGCTCAACACAAATGTCGATGGGAAACATAAGATTATGTTTGCTCTTACCTCAATTAAGGGTATTGGGAGGCGATTTGCTAACATCGTCTGCAAGAAGGCTGATGTTGATATGAATAAGAGGTAGGCGTTCTTCTCTTTTTGTTGTATCATATTTCTATTTTATGTTCTTTCATTGCTAATCGGGTAGTGACTGTGTTTTCCTATTGATTTGATTTGATTTTATTGGATCTTCTGCTTTGACTGGTTTATGTGTACCATAATAAGAAATAGGATTCAAAATTTTTAGTCCATGTTTTATATTTTTTTCAGAAAGCTGCTTTCTGGGCAATTTTCTTGTTCCTGATCTTAAGTAGCGGTTATATTAAAAAAATAATTTATGTGTTTTTTGAACAAATTTTAATCCTAAGCAAATAAGATTCTCTCTTTTGCTAAGTTGTAGGTCAATGCATAGATCTAAACTATAAATCCTGGCATGTGTTCTTGCTCAAATTTTTATGAGAACCAGCCATTGATTTTTGTCTATTTGATTGCATTGACTGGTTTATGGCTGGTTTGCTTTCTGGATTTGTGGAATCTCTTATGTGGTGATTAATATATTCTAGTATATTTGTGTTCTCTTGAAATTGTACTTCATTTTACACAGTAAATCGAAGTTTACAAATGAATTCAATTTATGAACCACATGTCAAGTTTGATTTACTATAATTGCCGTCAGGGCTGGTGAATTGACTGCTGCTGAGCTTGACAATCTCATGGTCATTGTTGCAAATCCCCGTCAGTTTAAAATCCCAGACTGGTTTTTGAATAGACAAAAGGATTACAAGGATGGCAAGTACTCTCAGGTAGTATCAAACGCATTGGACATGAAGTTGAGAGATGATTTGGAACGTCTGAAGAAGATCAGGTAATCTCTAGTTTGCTATGTACCATAAAACTGGTTTGAATGGGGGGCTGCTTCATTTATAATCAAAATAAATTCCAAATGCATTTAGCTATGTTAATCAGTGTTCATGAAATGAACTTCTAATAATGCTGTTCATCTATATACGACCATATGTGGTGGATTATCCAATGGAACTTCAACCTATAATATTGCCAATTGTGTTGCAGGAACCATCGTGGTCTGAGGCACTACTGGGGCCTCCGTGTCCGTGGGCAGCACACCAAGACAACTGGACGCCGTGGAAAGACTGTTGGTGTCTCCAAAAAGCGTTGAGCTTCTCCATATAGTTGTTTTGAACAATTATATATATGGGCAGTCAGAGTTTGGTCTCTGTTTGAGGGAATGTTTTGCTCAAGACAGTTAGATTTGATTTTTACTTAGGATGAGTTTTTAATCATGAGAACTGTTATCCCTTTAGTCATCATCTCAGTCTTTACATTTTTGCTGTTCATACTGTTTGCAACTTATATTTCAGATGTGATCCTTTTATCTATGATTTTCATTTCTATAAGCTGAAATGTTGTAGCTACTTCCAATTACGAATGTTTTTGCATTTGATAAGATCTAACTGATGATGGTGCTATTAAATTGAAATCCAGAATGTTAATGCTTGTGGGTATTTACATCAGTGATAATCCTTGAAATAGATTCTAGATGATTGATTTTATACATACAAACAATTTAAATGAATTATTTTATGTGATCGGACTGTATGCTGAATCTTTTGACTAGCTAATGTACAGACGTATCTGGAGATATAAGCGTTGAACAGAGAACTACAGACAAGTGACAAAAATCCTTCTCCAATCAAAGTAAAGCGAGGGTTGAGACTCTAGCCTGAAACTAAGGACCCTTGGACAAGAAAACTCCCCTTGTTTCCTATACATAAGTTTTGAGTGTCACAAGCCAACCCAGTTTGATTAAGACATCTTGCTTAAAGTTGCGACTGGTGACAGAATTTGAGTCACCTAGTCTACGGAAACACTGCATGTAGATGCAAGCCAGTTTGGTTATGAGTCGCAAATGTGTACAATTGTATGAGTTGCAAGCCAAGGGTGACAGTGGTCTAAGTTAGTGGACAAAATTGGAAGCCTAACTAAAACAGTTTAAGGCAGTCTTTGAAGAGCTGAAAGGCCTTCCCCTCGAGAGGTCACAAGACCATCAAATAGTCCATAAAAGAGGGAGCTCAACCGGTGAACATTAGACTATATAGGTGTAGTGTTTTATAGAAGAATGTGATAGAAAAAATGGAAAATGAGACGTTGGATTGTGGAGTGATTAGAACTAGCGTCAGTCCATATTCAAGCCATGTAGTTTTAATAAAAAAGAAGGATGACACTGGGATGTGTAAATACTGTAGGACACTCAACCAAAACTTGCTTACAAAGCATTCGAGGAGCTTAATGAATCTTTGATTACTGTCTTGCATTAGTCCTACCTAATTTCGCCAAGGCATTCTTTATATAAACTGATGCTTCCAAAGTGATTGTGGGGGCAATACCCATGCAAAATGGTCATTCCATTGCCTTCATTAGTGAGGTTTTGTCCCCTAGGAACCAACTGTTGTCAACTTATGAAAAAATATGTTTGCCAATTTTTTAGCTATTAGAAATGGGAACTTTATCTAAGAAGCCAACAATTTAATATTAAAACAAACAATCAATCTCTCAAATATTTGCTAGAAAAAAAATTGATAACCCCTTCCCAACAAGCTTGGGTTGCTAAATTAATGCAATTTGAATTTGAAATAAGGTACAAAAAAGGAAAAGAGAATGGGGTTGTAGAGCACTACCAAGAGTTCCTCACTTAAGACTCGACAATCTAATCACCTTTATATTGTCTGCTGAATTGCTAAGCAAAATTGAAGAGGTTTGGAAACAAGATGAGCAACTAGAAGCCATAATAGTAGCTAAGGAAAGTGATCCAAACATCCGTAGTCATTACACTTGGCATAATGGACTGTTAAGAAGGAAGGGGAAGTTGGTGATAGATGGAAACTCTCAGCTTCAGCAACAACTCATAGCAATGTGCTATGATTCCTTAATTTAGGGCCATTTAGGGGTCACTGTGATTGTTAAGAGATTAGCTTCAATGGTGTATTGGAAAGGTACATGGATGTGGGTTAGGAATAATATCCGAAGGTGTCAAGGGTGCCAAAGATATAAATTTTGGAAGACAGCTTCCCAAGTTATTGTAACCATTACAATATTCTAAGGAGGTGTTCACTGTCCTCACAATGGATTTTATAGAAGGTTTACCCGATTCCCAAAAGAAGTCAAGTCATATTGGTAATGGTTGACAAGCTGATAAAGTATGTCCATTTCATGGGGCTTAGCCACCCCGTCTTAGTTCATACAGGGGCTCAAGTATTCTTAGACACTATTTATAGGCTATATAGACTGCCAAACACTATCAAAAGTGACCAAATCGAGATGGTCAATAGTTGCTTAAGGAACTATCTTGGATGCATGCGTAGAGACCTTCCCCACTCCTGGTTCCAATGGTTATCACACCAATTTATAGTTGTCCCCACTTGAGGCTTTGTACAGGTATCTTCCCCCATTTTATGGACCTTAACCACAACTTAGAGAAGGATAAAGGTAATGGTTGATAGGAGAAGTAGTGATCGACAATAGCGAGTTGGGGATTGGGCTTATGTCATGCTACAACCATATAAACAAGTGACCATGCCATTTCAAATTCCGAATGTTATTTGAAGGTGGCTTACAAGCTCAATCTACCAACAGATGCAAGAATCCATGATATATTCCATTTCTCCCCTCTCAAGTCTGCCTATGCAAACATTCAAGCTTCTCCCTTACTGCAACATCATTTCCAAGCTTCTCCAATCAATCCAAAAGTCATAATTGATCGAAAGTTGGTTAAGAAGGGAAATGCATATGCAATTAAGCTATTGGTACAATGGCAGGCAGGAGCAAGGCGAAGATAAAAAAAGAGAACATGGAAGTTGAATCGCATATTTTATTGTGCATTGAAAATTTAATTTTTTGTATAATATATTGAATATCATATCGTATCATATAATATAATTTTAAAAAAATTGAATAACAAAATAATAAAAAAAATATAATTGACATATCATTATTTTAAAAAATATTATAAATACCTTTAAAAATTTAAAATTTTGTATATACATTTTAATTATATTATTATTTTCTTTAAAAAATGTATCAATCTATATCAATAATATGTATCATATCGTACAATACAATAATTATATTATATTAATTTAATACACTTTATAATACATATTATTTTTTACTTATATTATATTATAAAATATGTGTTATGTATTATAAGATACTAATAATACTTATAATCGTGAAGGAAAAGGGTAAAAACTTAAAAATAAAAATGTTTCGTCTGATGTTTTTGAAATTATTTTTATATTGTTGATCTTTATGTTTTTTAGATCTTTATCTTTTTGCCATTTTAATGTTAACAACAAAAAATTGGAGGAAAGACAAAAGGAAAAATATCGTTCTAAAAGTATATCAAGATAAGAAAGTGCCTCAAAATAAGGTAAGGATAAAATAGTCATTCCCCCTTTGAAAAACATTAAACTTTTTAACACTTTGTTTCATTAAAAGATCAACCAACAATTTTTTTTTTGGTATAAAAACTCTGTTCAAGCATAAATAGTACTTGAATATTATTGTACCAAATGGACTTCGGCGAAATACAAATAAAGGTTACAAACGAATATACGTATGGAAATTATTAAAATTGAAAAAAGAATAACAGTGATCGTACCTTTTGATGCTCAAGCAGAAGCAAAGTTTGTAGGGAACCTAAAATCCTAAACAAGAATATATTTTTCCCCCTTGATGGGATTCAACACAAATGCCGAAAAACTAACAATTACAGAATCGAGAAGAAATAAGATAAATTAGAATTGAGAGGGTTGGATCTCTAATCTCAAATGATGAACAAGAATGATTATAATAATACTTTCCTGAAATCACCTACCTTCGTATGCTCAAGTTATCTCTCCTGTATAAATAATTAGACTTTGTCATCATGTTCAGCAGAATCTGTTTTTTGTTGTTTTGTTATTGGAAGCGAGTGGCTGCGACGCTCCTTTCCACCAGGCTTCGTTGAGGCGTTGCTGTACCAGATCATTCCAATTACGGCAATGATCATACCCAGAACTACCTGCAAATTGAGACCCTCTTTTCCGAAGAAGACAAATCCCATGAACAACACAAGGACTGTCTTCATATGACCAACTACTTGGAATGATACGGCTGTGAATCTGCCGATGCAGATGAACTGGCTGAGGTTTGTACCTACTGCAATCGTGCATGATAGGATTATGAATACCTGCAGATAATGCAAATGGGAACTAAGCAGTGTTCTTAAAACACAAATACACAGTGAAGAATATTAAATTTGTGTTGTGCATACCACCGAAGCTGTTTGATAGTCATAGGTGTCGATTCTTTTGCCTATTAACCAATAATCAAGAAATGGGCCTATCAAGAGAAGCGTTGCAGCCTGAGCAGGAGCAGTATGCCCCAATAGATTGAAAGAACTTAACGCATACTTCCGTTGTAGGTGATGTACATACTGCAGTTAAAACATTGAAAACATTATTCATCAAACTCATTTAGAACTCAAGAACTTTATAGAGTTTTGTACAGGCAAATCTATTATTGAATTCGTAAACAAGAGAAAATAAGATAGAAGAAAAGAAATGGAAACTTACATACTGTTGCATAGACGTGCTCCACACTGCAATAAAGGCAGCTACGAAGCCTCTGGCATTGACACTCACATCAGTGATTGTGCAAACACCGACACCCAATAGAACAACTGAAATACTTAGCTTTGTGTCTTTGGAGTATCGAATTTTGTCCAATACAACTTCCAAAAGGCATGATACAGGGATCATACTCAATTTTGCGATCTAAATACAAAAGTTAGAGAACAAGTTATTCTCAAACTATTTTAAAGAACCAATAGCTAAAATTGGAGTATGAAAATCTACCTGATAGAAACCCACTGAGTTCCACATCAGACTAATGTTCATTCCAACAATTGAAAAGTTTGCACACATAATGAACTTCAGAAGCTCTGGCAAGGGTAGATGAGAGGGTTGGATGTATCCCATCCACCTTAGAACAGACGTCATCAAGGTTGTTGTAGCAAAATGCAGACCAGTTAATGTTGTAGCTGCAAGGCATTGTAATCAAACATAAATACAGTGCAAAAAAGAGTAAAACAAAACTTATAATCATAAATACAACATGAAAATGATGACAGATGAAAATAAGAATCTTCATGTTATGAGCTGATAGATTCCCAGTCAAATTCAACAAAAACACATAAAGAAAATAGAAATCATTTTGTTGATAAAAGAGATTTACAAATGGATAAATTGACAATTCAATGAGATAAGGCCTCCCAATCCAACAATTCAAGGAGCAGCCCAAATTAGCCCAAAGGCTGCCTAAAAACCCTAACAACCATTTATATACTCTTATTCCACACCAAGACTTAGGGCATATGTCCCCAAAAACCCTAGGTCCTAACATGAGCTAATGTTAGGAAAAAAAAATGCAACTGTTGCTAAATATTCATAAAAAAATGATAGACAATTTACAGAAACACATAAAGGGGAACTTACCAAAACTAAAGCCATATGTAGCCATTAAAGCTTTATTGACAATGATAATCCCAACAGAAGTGACAACATTGAACATCCAAGCGGCTGCATCTGCAGCTGCCTTCTTATCTGCCCTGCTAGCAGGAGACATTTTCATCTATTTCTTTCAGATGATAAGCCTCGGGTATTTTATCCCTCAACATTCACAAAGTGACCCATCCACCATATAGGAAGTCCAATTCATTTGTCCTTGTTGGCAATGATAGATCCTACAAAAACAAAATGGAAAAAGAATATTAATATAGCATTAGAATGGAACTGAAAATATTGCAAATAATTTTCATCTAATTAATTACAATCAAGAATTACCTGGAAAGAACAGAGAATATGAAACTACAGACACTTAAAAACAAGTTGACAATTACCCAATGATAGCAGCAAACATACAAAGAAATGTTAATACAATATGGATTTGAAGCAAAAAATTGAATGCTTGATGACAACTCCAAAGTGTCACAGGCATTTCAAATGTTGAAAAGGGAAATCTGAAACTCCTGTTTCATATACTTACCTTTTTAAACAAGGAGCTATTACCCGTCTTTCTAAACAAATCATTTTAAACAAAAGAAACCCATTAAATTTGTCAATCAACTCACATAATTATAAATTTTCAACCTCTTGGACAAATATATGATTTGCAATTAACTTCACTCCAAAAGCACCACTTAACAATCACAATGACATAAATTTTACAAGAATTTCATCTGCCCCTGTTCCTTTTCTTGTCCGAAGTTCTTTATAATGGACAATCCTAGCATATGCACTTATCTTTCGCATCTTAAGAGTCCTCCCATTGATTAATTTTATCAGTATCAGGCCTTTAAAACTTTTGGCAATACAAAAAATTTCACATATAAACTGCCTGAGACTAATAATTGTGCACATTTCCTCATAATAAAGATTATAAGAAAAATACCAATTGAAATAAAAGACTGTAAACTCTATGCCTAAAACTTCTCCTAATTACAGACTGAGCCATATCCAAAAATCTACCATCTTTATCACACTGTTTATATTTTAACTTCTACAAAGATAATATCTTAACTAACAATTTTTAACCATTCCATTCAAGCTCATGAGTCATTCTATAAAATAAAGTGTTCCATGTTATAAAGATGATTTTATACTTATGATTCTAACACTAAACGTGATAAACATAACTCTTCATGATACAAATACATTCCATTTTGTCAAAAACTAGTTGCAACCAGCAAAACAGCATAACAAATCCCCAATTTCAAAAACATTTAATAAAAAAAGAACATACTTTTGAGTAAGTACACAATTGATATTTAAAATCATTTAATCATATAATGATACATCAGTAGTGCACTCAATTCAACTATTTATTCAAAAGTGTCTACACATAGTTTCAGTGAAAAAGAACTGCAGCTCTTGGTTCTTGAACATTAGATTAATGTATTTCCCTACAAAATCCAGCAACCATAACCAAACATAATTTTTCTCATCAACCAAACAACCAGATCTGCAAAGCATCATCACATCAACCTATACCAAACAATTAACCTCTAATTTCAAAAGTCAGATCTAAAAAGTAACAAATCGAATCACACGTATATCAAATTCAAGTCAATTAAATTCAGCATCTAAATAACAGATCAGATCTAAAACATATAGAAAAATTGTACGTACTGTGGAATCGAGACGAGAAGGAGTTGGACGTAGTTGAACAGATTAAGAAAACGCAAATGTAGTTACTGTGTTTGATTGATTGTAGCAGTGAAATATGAGTGACGGACAGACTGTGCGTGCTGTTGAAGAGCTTGAGAGTATTAATTTTCAGTTAAGAAATGAGGGGCTCGTGGAATCTAGCAACGAGTAATAACCCGCCAGCAAAGCAACCCAAATCACAATGCCGACGTCGTTTTAGCTTGCATTTCCACTTGCACATGTCTTTCTTTGTATGTATGAACGCCAAAATTTTAATAATTTAAAATTTTAATTTACGTACATGAAATTTTTAGAAATTTAACTTATGATTTTATCGGGCTTGTGAATTGAATGCTTATGTTTGATTTATGAGCTGTTAGTGATATTAATTATATCGCTTTTAACCTAATAATTTCAGAGGATTTTCTGACATCAGCAATTAGATGTTAAATAACCAAGAATTTTACTATTATACCCATATGATTATTGCCCTTTACCATGATAAAAATAGAAGTATGCATAATTTGATTTAAACTATAAAATTAAATTAAATCACTTAAATATTATAATTTGATTTGGTTTATAAAATGATTTAGTTTAGATTAAAAATTTTTCAATTTTTTTTTTCCGTTTGAGCTAAAATTTATACGATTTTTAAATCGAATCAAACTGTAAATTGTATTTTTTTAAATAAATATATATATATATATATATATATATATATATAACTATATTTGACAATATTTTTAATAAATAATTAGATTTATAATTTATTTTTTATATTTATTTTGTCATTTTTTTATATGTATATCATATATATATTTCATATTTATTTTACATATTTATATTATATTATAAACAATTATAATTCAATTAATTTTATTAAATAATATATATTTAGAAGTGTATGATTTTAATAAGTTTAAATAGTAATTCAAACTAAACCAAACCATATTTTTTTAATTTAGTTTGAAACATAAAATAGTTTGGCTTTGTAACACCTGCAAGTATGTTTTAAGGGCAAACTAGTCTTTTATGTGAATTTATACTTAAGTCAATGTGATTTAAAAGTCAAAGTTCAAGTTTTGGATGACACACGAGTGTGTACGGAAAGGTCATGCATGTATGTCATGCTACATCAGTTGGATAAGTTTGATTCCATGTAAAATTTGAATTATGTGATACAAGGTCATATATGGTGGAGCACATACCTGTGTAAAACGTTACGAGTTCTAGTTTAAATAAGGCACGTTGTTGTGTTTTAGGTATTATTCCTAATCCTTAAATGCACGATTTTTCTGGAAAGAGAGATAGCGTGAGAGTTGATTAATCAAGCTCTGTGTTTACAATTCCAACGACTATTTTTCAACGATATGGAGGAGGAAAAGTTAGAGAGAAGAAGGTCTGATTGCATTGTCTTCTTGCTATGAATATGAGGTAAGTAGAGCCTGAAATTATCACCATCTCTAATGAGTGTCTTTGATAAGTTTATGATTATATAACAATGTTTAATATTGGAACTAGAATAGAACTGAATATGATAATTGTTTGAATATTAATAGTTTATTTCTTTTTTGGTTAAGTGACATGTATCAAATGATCAAGCCCTAGTATTGAGTAATTAAAGCCCTATCATGACAAGATATAGACTATATCATTATGGTCGTTTCTAATAATCAGTGTTTGGATGAGAAGTTTGGTTGTTTTGATGATCTAAGTGTGGATGTTGTTGTTTCATATGTTCATGGCGTTATACACTATTCTAATTAGGTTTGAGAATGGTATCATATTAACCTAGACTGAGTGGTAAAGATATTTGAATAGCATGTTGCTATTGATTATAAGTATATTGGTATACTTTGTATCAAAGGGAACGTGTATAGAATAGGCTTCTCGATTGGCTTTCTAGACTTACCACATGGTCGTGTGGTATAGGACACATGATCGTGTGTGCGAATCCTAGATTTCAGGCCGAGTTAGTTCAACGTTTCAATAAACGTTTGGCATCTTTGACTGGTTAGCGATCAAGTAGGACACATGAACTTCTCGTGCATAGTTTTAGTGCCACCGTGCGTAAGGGCAAAATGACCAAATTACCCCTATGAAACAACGCGGTTGTAATGAGTTTAAAAAGGAAAGTAAAATAAATATCTAAAGAGGCATATGCCCATGTTAGTTAAGATACACATCTGTGTATTTATAAATAATAGCACACAAAAAAAAAGCCATAGGGAAGTGGTCATGTGTGAGTAAACTAAGAAGACACACCCCCATGTGTCAAGACATACACACTTTGTGTATAGGGCAAAAGAAAGAAGAAAACAAAGGATTAGACTAGAGATTTAAAGGTCATCTTGAGCAATAGTACAGAGATTGCGAGTATGCAGTAGTACCCTATATGCCTAAGAGTTAAGTCATTGAATAATTCAAGATACATTTTTAGGTGAAAGCGAGAGCAACCCATAGTTAGTTAAGGCTCGAGATGCATGCATACTAGACACCATAAGATAGTTATAAGAGGGCACAGTGAGTACAAATTCCTTACATTGCCCATAATAGGGCATGTCCGCAGTAGGACACCATACCCATAGTAGGGTACTTGCTTGCGGTAGAGCCCAGTTGAGATATAGTCTTGGTGTAGTGGAATAGAAAGATAACTCAGATGGTCAAGGTGTCAATTCCTTGTAATTGATCTAGATTGATTAGCCTAGCATACAATTATAGTTACAATTTTCAGATTCAGATACTTCTATCAAGTTTGGTAGGCTCATGCTAGATAAGAATATGGGAGAGTTGTTCCTTAGTAATCGAATAGGACATAACTTGACCTAAGAGATATGATATATAGCCTAGACAACCTCTAGAGTTTAGTTTGAGTACAAAGTCAGTTTGCAGGAACCGTTATCATACATAGAGGAGTTTGACGTTGACTCCGGATGATAAAGTAAGCATGGGTCAAGTTTAAGGGCGTTTTAAGGTTTCATAAAAAGTTATCAGTATAGTCTTCTACTATTGAGTGTTTTATTACTCACTCCCCTACTTACAAGTTGTAGGTACATGTTATTATGATGGCTACAACATGAGCAGCGATCAAAGGGCATGAAATTTTGAGGGCATTTTTGTCATTGTAGTTTCTTTTTAGATTTTTCCTTTCTATTCATGTACTACACATTATGACTTTCTAGTTTTCGCTTTATAGTTTGAACATCTTTTGTATGCTTCTGACTAACATTTTGATTAAGGGCATTTCAGTAATTTTATAAAGCTTAATAAATATGGTTTTATTCAAATGCTTTTGAGTTTTTATATGTTTTAAACTAATCATATAGTCAAAATAGATAATTTAGTGATTTTTTCCTTCGGAAGACAATACTTTTGGAAAGGAGTGTTACAGACTTAATTTGAAAATTTTTCAAACTATTTTTTTTAGTTTAGTTTGAAAAAACTCTTAAACCGTACTAAATCGAATTATGTACACCCGTACTTGTTCCCATACACAAATTAAATTTTCTCATTTTCCACCATTTTCAAAGGTCGAACGCCACTTGCTTAAGTTGCATTCCAGCCAAAATCCTACTATTTTTAAATTTTAACTTTCGACTTTGAAGATTTACCGTTCTTTAAAAGTTCATCTATTAATTGTACGCAGAAAAATCGTACTGTTTTTTTAATAAATTAAACCTAGTAAAATTATGTATTATTTTTGTGTTAATTTATTGTTTATTATTACATTATTTTAATATTTAAAGGCATTTAAATGATAAAATATATGTTATTTTAAGCTGGTAAACTAAATAAGGATTTAGAAATATATAATATGAAAACAACAAATAAATTCGATGGTCGGTATAAATTTCGCTAGTTCGGAGGCTTAAAAATTATGCAAACCTCCTTATTAGATGATTTTTTTTTTTTTTACATTAATTCATTTATGTCAAAAATTATTAACTTTATATATAATATGAACAAATTAAAAACACATATCCAAAATATATATAAAATGTTATCTTGAAATAAAAAGAGTTACCTAAGAAATTAAGAAAACATGCAAATTGAGTGGATTAGGAGTTCACATAAAAACGCTTATAAGACTATTTTCTCTCTCCACCCTAAATCCTTGGTCGACCCACCCTAAACCATCTCTAACAAGAAAAGAGATCTCTTCATCTCGATGAAGCAACGAAGAGATCTGCTTTAAATCTCTTCATTGGAGATAGTACAGGGTATATTGACCAATAGTTTAGAATAAAAAAAGGGAAGTCATTGGTGTTGGAGATGATGGTTGGAGGGGTTTAAAAAAAACTTAGGTTTGGGGGAAAAAATATTACTTTTTAAAATTAGAAAATTTTAGATAGAAGTAAAGTTGTTAGTTAAAATTTAGTGAGAAAAATATAATGAATTTCATATTTTTTAATATTATTAGTAAAATGATGATTTTATCTCTACTTTTAATAGAAAATTCTAATAACAGTTAGTTCATAGGTGAAATTTTATGTTTTCTAAAACTCATTAGTGTGATTTAAGAACATATCAAAACTTGGGTGGAAATAAGTCCTTTTGCCCATAAAAAAATTATGTGAACAGGGGGTTCATGTAAATTTTTATACGAACAGGGTAAAAACATGAACTCCTGTTTGCTTTTTTTTTTTTTAAATGAAATTAATTAAAGATAAAAACGAGAACAAAATAATATTTAATTAAATTAATTAAAGATAAAAACGAGAACAAAATAATATTTAATTAAATTAATGGATTGAATGGTATAGAATTATAAGGGGCAATGTTAGTGTTTGGTTTAATTAGTGGGTGGTCAATAGACTTTGGTTTGCATTACGAATTAATATTATCAAACAGTTCAAATTTGTCATACTTATACTATATCTTATCAAAGAATAATAGAGTTTCGGCTCAAAATAAACAAATAAAAATTATCTCATGTGAATTGAATCCCATTTTAGATGGATTTCTTCACAAGATGATGGATTTACTAACACCCGTATAATTTTTTAAGAGGCCAAAAGACTTGCTCCCACCTAAGGTATAATGAAATCTTAAAGTTTTATCATTCAACTTTCAAAAACTTAAACACTTACTCATGAATAATTTTTTATAAAAATTTCAATTAAAGTTATGGGTAAAATCATTATTTAACCAAAAAAATTAAAAAGACTAAATTTTTATTATATTTTCCTCTCTTAATTTGAAAATCTCATAATTTTTTTACTAAATTTTTTCTCAAAGTTTAAAAAGTGACTATTTTCCCCTAGGGTTTTCTGTTTCGATGACTCACTCTTTGGTCGACCTTCCCTCTTTCTTCTCCCTTATCGGTTACCTCTCTTTACCCTGATTTTGCCTTTGTCAGAGACGAAGACCGTCGCCTTCATCTTAGAGAAAGACAAAGATCTTCGTTTGAGATGAGACGACGTCTTCTTCTCAGATGGAAATGATGGTCTCCGTCTCTAATGAAGGATGGAAGGAGGTGACCGACTGGGAAGAAATTGTCATTGGAGAAGAAAAAACTTAAAGGAAAATAGCCATTTTTCAAACTTTGAAGGAAATTTTGGGGGAAAATGTGATCAATGTTTAGTTTTTTAAAATTTTTATTAAATGACAATTTTATCCTTAACTCTATCTAAAATTTTTAACAAAAAAGTTATTTATGAGTGGGTATTTGAGTTTTTAAAAATTAGAATGTAAGACTTTAGAATTTTACTATACCTTGGGTGAAAACAAGTTTTTTGGCCTTTTTAAGAGTGAAATCTTTTCTATGTTATATACTATTTTAAAATAGTGTTAATATAGAATATTTATCCTTTGTTACATTATTTTTATATCGATTTGATAAAATTATTATATTCATAGGTGGAAAAATCTGAGCGTATATGAAGGGATTCAAGTAGATTTTGATTAAAGTTGACTTATAATAAAAGGGAAGGGAAATTAAATTAAATACCCATTTTACCTTTTTATTAAGTGAAAATGTCCATTTTCTTTATTCCTAAGCAAAAATACCAATTTTTCTATTTCTAACCAAAAATTCCCTAAAAATTTTTTAAAATACCAAAACTACCTTTCATTATATCTATATAAACTTTCTCACTCTCACTCTCATTACATACACTTCTCATATCATTCAAACACTCACTCTCACTCTCATTTTTACTCAATATCAATTATTATGAGTTCGTTCGAAAGAAAGAAGTTCGTATTTTAGAATTTGAGTCGAAGAAAGTCAATTCTTGAGAAAAAGGTATTTATACGAATCTTAACTCAAAACTTAATTTTATTTATTAAATCTAGATCATATGTCATGTAAAGGGGAGATTTGAATATTTGATAATAATTTAAGAGTTAAATAAAATATTAGAAAATATATGGTGGGTATTTTGATATTACACAATGTATGAAGGATTTAAATAACATGTTAAGAATAGATAGATACGTTTTGAAATAAGACAATATATAAGAGTGTTAAATATAATATTATATAATTATGAAGGGTAAATGAAATGTTAGAAAAATATGATGGTATTTTGATATTAAATATTATAATAATATTTTAAATGAAATGTTAGAAATAAATAGATGCATTTTGATATAGACAACATACAAAGCTGTTAAATGAAATGTTAGATAATTATAGAGGGTGAAATAAAATTTTAGAAAAATGAGGGGTTTTTTGATATTAAACATTATAAAACGGTTTTAAATGATATGTTATGAGTATATAGATGCATTTCTATACAAATCAACATGTGAGGGTATTATATGATATATTAGATAATTATAAGGAGTTAATCAGAATGTTAAAAAAATATGAGGGTATTTTGATATTAAATATTGTAAGACGGTTTAATAGAAAACATGTAAGAGAGTTATGTGAAATGTCGCATAATTATGGGGGGTAAATGTTAGAAAAATATATGGAGTGTTTTGATATTAAACATTGTAAAACATTTGAAATGAAATATGATGAATAAATAGATGTATTTTGATGTAAGACAACATACAAGGATGTTAAATAAAATATTAGATAATTATAAGGGGTTAAGTTAAATGAAATGTTATAAAAATATAGGGGTTTTTTTTATATTAAACATTGTAAACCAGTTTTAAATGATATGTTATGAGTAGATAGATATATTTTCATATAAGATAACATGTGAAGGTATTATATGACATGTTAAATAATTCTAGGGGGTTAATTAGAATGTTGAAAAAATCTGGAGGGTATTTTAATATTAAACATTCTAATACTATTTTAAATGACATGTTATGAGTAGGTTGAGATATTTTGGTAAATTACAGGTGGCATATATATTAATTGAATGGTCATTGTGGATTTTTTCTTATAAATGTTTAATTTTTCCCAAAAATTTGTCATTGTAGGATTTATAATTAAAATAACTGGTTATGCGTCGGTTTGTTTCCAAGGACAATGGATTCAACGTAATGACAACACAATGAAATATGTTAGAGAATGTAAACAATTGATTAAAATTCCATCTGGAACAATATTTGAAGGATTTATTCAACTTTTGGAGGAGTATTGCAGTCTTAATCCAATAAAAAACTATCTTTAACTATCTATAAAGCCAAAAAAAATTGAGCTCGATTGCCCTGTACAGATCCAAAATGATGAAGATGTCCAAGGTCTTATTGATGTGTCTCAATATTTTTAGGAATGTATTTCTGTTTTTGTTATATGTACCCCGATTAAAGGACAACAAGAAAAAGAAGAAGAAGAAAAAAAAATTAGTGAAGTGAAAAAAAAATATGATTTGGAAAATTTGATTGATTTCAGTAACGATATATTGTATATTGTAAACTCATGGGCTCATAGAGAGAAAAACAAGGTTCTCGATTAGGGTGACTTTAAGGGAAACGACATGACTGATATTTCTATTGATAAGGTAGAGTCCGAGCATATATCACCTGCTATCGGGAGTATAAATAGTTTGCAACTTGAAGATCTTATTTTAGGTGATAAAAATTATTCTGGGCCATTTTTTGAAAATGTCTCCACTGATTCATTTAAATGGCTTTCTGATTTTCCTCTACAACCATCAATATCATCAAGTGGTACAAGATCAATCCGAAGGGGGAATGCTGTAAAGTTTGGTGATATTTTTTATAACAAACAACACTTGAAAGATGTTGTGAATCAATTTGCCCTAAAGAAATTATTTCAATATAGGGTAAAGATGTCTGACACGCGACAATAGAAGATTATGTGTGATGATGAAAAATGTTGTTGGAATATATCTCCAACCAAAGCCAAAGTCATTGAAGTCTTCCAAATCATTAAAATGAATTCAACCCACATATGTTCAGTTGATCAAATAATGCAACATCATCGACAAGCTAAGGCTCGAGCTTTAGGTCAATTAATGAGGTAAAAGTTTGTGTTGATTGATCGAATTTATCGGTCTAAAGAAATAATTGTCGATATTGCCAACTTGTATAAAATTGACATTTCATATTCACAGGTTTGACGAGTAAGAAATTGGGTTTTTAAATTCACTGAGGGGCTTATAGAAAGAATTATTTATACTTTTACTAAATTATTGCTATAATTTATAGCGTACTAATCTGAGAGCTGTGATCGTTATTGAAACGGATGATGATCATCTATTTAAGTATTTTTTTCATGGTATTGGGATGTTCTGTCTGTGCATTTAGACAATATCTTCGACGTATTATTTGCATTGATGTTGCTTTTCTTAAAGGTTTATATCTAGGTCATTTATTCCTTGCGGTGGGCCTTGATGGTAATAACCAAATATACCCCATTAGTTTTAGTGTTAGTAAAAAGAAGATCACGATACGTAATGTTGGTTTCTCATTAAGGTTAAAGAATGTATCCATGACATCCCCGAGTTAGCGATAATCTCAGATCGATATCATGTTATATACTTTGTAATAGGCCAAACGATTATTTCCCACCCAAGGTTTAGCGTTTTCTCAAAAGTCTCCCCTTTAACTATGGAAACACCAAACACCCACCCATGGCCGGTTAGATTTAACCAAACCCTAACGGTGGTAGGGGTAAAATCGTCATTTTTGCTATAATATTAAAAATAAACTAAAATAGAATCTAATTTTGCCCCCCTAAACTTTAAAAACTGAAATTTTCCCCCGGCCTAAGTTTTAAAAAACTGCAGTTTCACCCTAGGGTTTGGTTTTGAAATCTCCGGCGACCTCTCCGGCTCCGTTGCCGACGACCGCTCCCTCCCGAAGCAACCTCTCCTTCCGACGATCTCCTTCCGACGATCTCTTTCCTCCCATTTGGAGGTCCGATCGGCGCCCGGAGACGTCGTGGGAGACGAAGAACTTCGTCGGGAAGACGAAGAACCAAAGAAGAAGCTTATTGTAATCAATTGATAATTGATCACTTCAATTCTTCACATTGTGTTCCTCATACACTAATTTGTTTAATCTCTGCATTAGCATCTCAAAATCATCTTCTTTTCTAAGCAAGCTCAGCCATACACAACCATCTTTTGCATTAAACATGTTGCCTTCAGTCAGTTCATTTATCTTTCCTGCTTGCAAAACTTGGTAGCAAACTTCCATCTCACCTCTGAACCATTAAAAAGTGAATCTTTGGCTTTTAGGGATGATCAACTGGTAAAATTAGGTGAGACGCGCCATATTAATAAGCTGGGGTAGGCACCAAAGCATGAGAGTTGATTTTGTAATTATGGGCAATATTTTTTCCTTTTAAGGCCAAGTGTTCATAAATTGGGGTACGCAAAAATTATAACTCATCTTTTAGATATTGGTCGTAATGGTGTAAAAATGTGGTTCATATTTACCTAAGAGTTCACTTGAAGTTCTAGAATTGATGGAATAGATGCTCCAAACAATGAAGTAATAGAACGAGGTCATTCCAAACAAGGCATGAATATTCTAGACGTCACATAAGAAAAAATGATTATTCAAGAGAATTTGTCATTGTCTGATCTAGAAGCATGTTAGTCGTTTCAATAGTTGTTCCACTGGTTGTTTCAAGCATGACAATTTGTGAGAAGTAGAATGACAATGGGAGCAACCACATTCCTAGTAGAACAAATAAGTTGGGAAGAATGGAACTAGTGTTCCATCGAACAACATTGATAAAATTATATTTTGGGTTCCATTGTATAAAAGAAACATTAGGTTATATAGTGTACAATTTTAAACTGTTTTTCTTTAAAGATTAATAAAGACAGTGACATTAGATTATGTAAGAGGACACCCATCCCACAATATAGGATGTCTCTCTCGTCGTGTTTTCAAGGCTAAAACATAATTTTCAAAGTTTAAAGGATACATTATTCCAACCAATGGTTATTTGAGTCATTTTAGTCATCTAAGCCTATAAATTGAAGGCTCTTTGATGGGGAATAGGTTATAGATTACTAATATAAAATCTTATACTCTTTTCCTCTCCAAAAGTCTCTCCAAAAGCTTATAGCTCATATCATTGAGAGACTCCCTACACTTAATATTTGTAACAACCTCATAGAAGCATTTTACACTTAATCTTTCTATATCCAAACAAACTTTGACAAAATCTCGAATAACTATTATGGTGAGTGAAATCCCAGATAATCATTGTGGTGGGCGAAATCCAAGATAACTATTAAGTTATGCACAATCTTGGATCAACTAATGAACGTAGGCGAAATCCCGAAGAACTACTGTAAAAAAAGAATTCTTTACTAATAGAACTTCAAGTGGATTGCTTGAAAAAGTTGATATAAGATGCTTAAAAGAAAAAGCTTTGAACCACTATAAATTTTGAACATTTTCTTTCCCTACTCTTTTTACATTGAGTTTTATATATTGTTGTAATGTTCTTAATTTGTTAAATATTGATTTTGTTTAATTATCCTTGTTAAAACCGCTTAAGTAATTGAGTTTGATCAAATATTTATTTGAGAGTTTTTACAATTGTGTCATGTGTTTGTGGTAAGTTGTTGAGCATAATTTATACCTATATATGTGTTGTATACTTTGATAAGTTTCTGAATATAGTTTGTGTTTAATTGTTTCGAAATCTTATTGAATTTATTTAATCAGTTATATTTGATTAAAAATTTAAATAATCCTATTCACCCCCTCTAAGATTATTAGTTATTTTGGGTTTTTCAAGTAATGTTAATATAATCTAAGTATACAGATAATATATTATCATATTATTAAATGTTATTCAATTTTTAATTTAAAATTATTAAATTATATAATAATATATTATTTGTATATATGAATTATTTTAAACTTATGAGCTATTAAAATATTTTATTATTTTAAAATCAATGATAATATATTTTTTCAAAAAGATATTCCTAAATTCTATTATCTGCAGGCAAATTGACTTGAGAATCTTACGCCATTTATACTTTTAATAAAAAATATATATATAAATATATTATAGAATAACTTTTGAAAGGTATAGTATTATTACTTTTCAGACCATTTCTATGATATTCAATCACTGAAAATCATAAGCCAACAAAAACGCATCAAGTCTACGAATTAATCTACATCACACATATTTCTTTTCCTTGTTTTAGTTAATAATAAAATTATATACATCTATTTTACCTTACGTATATAAAAATATAAATATTTATATATAATATTATATAATTAAATAATTTTAAATTAAAATAAAATAATATTTAATTATATAATAATATGTATAAATATGTATATATTTATATATATATATAAGAAGTATATATAATAATATTATTATAAATATATATATATATAATAAATTATATGAAAAATCAATAAATTTTGTAATATATGAGAAAATAAGGATGAAAAAAATAATCTACATAAATAACAATAAAACAAAACAAAGATCATGATGACAGTTTATTCTTAATTAATTGTCCAAAAAACGTTATGATGACAGTTATTTCTGTTAGGTGAACAGGAAGCAGTTACCAATGTCTTTGACTTTTGACTTTTCTTGTCTGTATGAAATACTATATAGAAACAATCCTGGGATTCATGTTTGAAATGACCTTTTTATCCCCAGTAAACATCATGAAATATCTATTAAGAGAAATTAAAAACAATAATATCATATGCATAATTTTTACACACATATAATAATATCTTATTATATAATTAAATATTATTTATCTTTAATTTTTAATTATCTAATTATACAATAATACGTTATTATTTATATATAAAATTATACATATAATACTACTCAATTAAAAATAATACCACAAAACTTATATTAATGTTATCAAATTCATAAAAACAATATTATATATACATATTTTAAATATATAAATATATATTTATTTGATATATATTATTATATAATTAAATATGACATAAAATATATATTTATTTATATATTTAAAATAGATATATATATATTTATAAAATTTTATTGCGTTTATAAATTCTACAACACATAAATGCACAACAGGATTCAACCTAAAAAAATTTGCCCCAATTTAACAAAAATGACTGTATTTCAGCAACTAAAGCCTGATAACATTATTGGTATTGCAAATGAGTAATATTAGTTTAGAATATCTAATTTATATTTAATTTAAAATTATTTAATGAGATAGTAAAATATTTGTAAGTTATAAAAATTATTAATAAAATTATAAATATATATTTTTAATATATAATTTAAATATATAAATGGTATATAATTATATAATTAAAAAATTTTGAATTAAAAATAAAATAATTATATATAAAAAATTAAAATAAAAACTATTAATAAAATAACTTTGTACTAAAATTATATATAAAAAATTACGTACACATACATTCACCAAAAAGATTGTCGCAGCAAACGTCACTGGATTTTAAGCATGAATGCTGTCCATAGAAAGTGACAACGCAGATTGATTTTTTCTTAGCAAATAAAGGCATGTTCTGTTTAATGCAGTCAAACTGACTATCCCTTCGTTTTTCTATATATATATATATGAGCATGTAAATATAGTTTCGCTATAATTAGTGCAACATTCTCTCTCCTTGTTGGCCTTCTGGGTTTGTTTTTCTTGATGCTTTCGCACTTGTTTGATTCTCAAGTTTTGACTTTTCATGCAAACGTCTAGACTGAATTCAGCTTGCGTTTACTAGGTAATTAGTTGTCTTTCCTTTTTCTTTTTGACGAGTGATTTGATTCTTTTTTTCAAAGCATTGATTTTTTCGCTTCTTTGGGGTTATATCTCAACTGGGTTTGTTGCTTTTGTGCTGCATGTCTATTATGTGATTAAAGTTTGAATTTTCTTCTTTGTTTCAGGTCACTTTTTGTTCTTTTGAGTAGTGATTTGATTCTTTTGTTTAAAGCAATGATTTTTTTATCCTTTGGGGTTATATCTCAACTGGGTTTGTTGATTTTGTGCTGCATGTCGATTTGTGTGATTAAAGTTTGAATTTTCTTCTTTGTTTCAGGTCACTTTTTGTTCTTTTTTGTAATTACTGATTTGTGCTGATAGTAAGGATGGCTATTAAGAGTAATGAATTGATACCGAGTTCTTCGCCAGAAGAATTGAAGAAAGTTCTTCAAGCTGTAGCTTCTGAGTGGGGAGATGTTATTGAAGATATGGATGCTCTGCACGTTACCCCTTTGAAAGGTGCTATGACTAATGAGGTTTATCAGATTCATTGGCCTGCAAAGAATGGTGGTCTTGTTAGAAAAGTTCTAGTTAGGGTTTATGGAGAAGGGGTGGAGATCTTTTTCAATAGGGATGATGAAATTAAGACTTTTGAATGCATGTCTAGGCATGGACAGGGACCACGGCTTCTTGGGCAGTTTGCTGATGGAAGAATTGAGGAGTTCATCCATGCAAGGGTACTTAAATCTGTCAAATTCTTTAATTATTTGATCTTTATGAATGATTTTCAAGTCATGAAATTGTAAGCATGTTTTATTAATTGGCCTTTCGGTGGTGATTCTGAGTATTTGACATTTTATTGAATTGAGATTGTCTGGTTGAATTTGTGTGATGGGAAATCTTGATCATAATTTCATCATATAAAACTATATGGCTTAATGTTGATACTAAGCATATGCTACTGAGTTTGTATTGACTCTTGTTAATTCGCTGAACTTAGAGGCTTTAGTATTACAACTCTCATTTGGAAAATGTACCATACTTCTGTAGTATAATCAAACGCCGCTGTAGGCTGATGCTATAGTTTTGTTAATTTAGAAACAATGAATTAATTTATGTGAGAAAAAGCATTTATTTATTCAGCTTGTGGCTTCTGTTGGGGTGCTCGTACTTGAGGCTTCTCGTTGCTTGGTTTTTCCTGCTGTTTTGCCTAATCTTCTATGAACACTATCAAAAAATCAGACTCATTATGCAAAAGATTATGAGCAACTTTTACAGTTCTTACAATTAGTTTAGTTTCTAAGTACCTGAACTTCAAACTGAGGACTCAACTACTGTCATCCCCCTCCCTTACACTCCATTTGATTCAATTAATAGCAACCCAGTCAGTGTCGATTTTAGTTTCCGTTGTTTCTTTCAGTTTGATTCCTATGGAATATTCAATTTGGGGATTTTTATTTACTTTATATGAGCTTCAGGAAAAATAATTCCAGGCTTATGCTCTTTTTTTATTAGTATAAGTGGTAAATAAACCTCTTGTTTTCTCCCTTTCTGTTGGATTTTCAGACATTATCAGCTGCTGACCTTCGTGATCCTGAAGTATCTGCTCTGATAGCAGCTAAGATGAGAGAGTTCCACAATCTTGATATGCCTGGTCTGAAAGATGTACTTCTCTGGGACAGACTGAGGTACTGATATGTTCGGACAAACTTGGTGCTTTCCATTTTAGAATTGATGATATTTAATGCCTTCATATTTTTTCTCCACAGAAACTGGCTAAATAAGGCTGAAAGTTTGTGCTCCACCAAAGATGCAAAGGAATTCCATTTGGATGCTTTGGAAGAGGAAATCCATATGCTAGAGCGAGAGTTGCCTCAGCCCAACCAAGAGATTGGATTTTGTCATAATGATCTTCAATATGGCAACATAATGATAGATGAAGAGACGAAGGCAATCACTATAATTGTAAGTTTCCTTGCTGTTGTTTAGTTATAACTGTGACCTCTGTATTATTGCATTATCTTCAGTGGTTATTTATTTTGATCTCTTCCTTACTGTTTTCTGTCTTTCTTTTTTCTTCAACATTGGACTTTTCCATTTAATAGTTTCCTTTTAGCCTAGGAAAAGAGCAAGTGTCTTTAATTTGTCTTTGAGGTGAAATATTTCAAAAGGAATAAGACTAATAATTTCTGTGTAAGAGAAATTTTGTGATACCTAAAAACCTTTTGGAGGGCTCAAATCTTATTGTTAATTTGATAAACTTGCTTGTATGCTGGCTTCTGTTTATGCTAATGCTCGGGTGAAACAACACCTAATGCTTCTTTCTTCTTACCCTTTCATGATATGATTAGCAAAACTATTGTCGAGGATCTGTTAAACCATTTTGATACTTATATATAGAAATATTTTTCTGTTCATTATACAGGATTATGAGTATGCAAGCTTCAATCCAGTCGCATATGACCTTGCGAACCACTTCTGTGAAATGGCAGCAAATTATCATACTGACACACCTCATATTTTAGACTACAGTAAATACCCAGGTTAGTGACTAATTATATTTGGTTATTCTTGTGTTTCATTTAATCTCGTGTCAATATGCATATTATCTAGACTGATTAGTTTTCTTGACCTGCATTTGACATTAGGACTGGAGGAGCGTCAAAGATTTATCCGTGTATATCTGCGCTCCGCAGGTTAGTCTACAGTCTCCTCTTCACTTTGCTGTTATGAAAGGCAAGAAGTCACGTTCTGAATATAGATTGATCTTTATTTCTGTATCCAAAATGTTGATGATTGATTTCTATTGAAAATTAGTTTATAATATGAACTTTCTAGACAAAGAGGAAAGCAAACTTACCTTCTGTACATTTTTGCTTGTTTGGTGTGTTAGAATTATGGCATACTAGCAACCTTAGTGAACTGTGCGACAAGCCAAGTCAGCTGTGAAAATGGAAATTCAATGCATATCAAATTATATCATCAGTGGATACTGAACGAATGATTTAAAAAATTGGCGGATACTATTGACCATCTGTTTTATTCTGCCAAGCATTCACAATTATGGTAATTCTAATTTTTTTTATATTTGGTTCTTTCCTTCTTTGTGTATAGGCAGGCAACCCAGTGAAAGTGAAGTGGATGAGCTAGTGAATGATGCAGAGAAGTATACTCTTGCAAACCATGTCTTTTGGGGCTTATGGGGAATCATTTCAGTAAGTAATTCCAGTTCTTATTCGCATGCCCTTTATTGATCTTATGAACATGTATGAATCAATGATTTCTGCCGCTCTACAGGCTTATGTGAACAAAATCAACTTTGACTACATGGATTATGCAAGGCAAAGATTTCAGCAGTACTGGTCCAGAAAGCCAAGCCTCTTGCGCTCCTCAACCATACCAAATCGGAACTGCATAAATGGTCATGTAATATCAGCCAAAAGCAGTATGCCTTAATGACGCTGAAATCTCCCTGTATATAAATATATGCTTGCATTTTTTTAACCTTTAGTATGCAAACTTCACCATGTATTAGCCATGGCCAGTATAAACATGAGAGAAGTTCAATAGTATCTGTATATATGTTTAATGTGAAATTGGCAACATAAAATATACATACATATCTATGAAGAGTTATAATTTGTAACATGGTGAAACTAAAAATAGAACTTAAATTACTATGGAAATATATAAGTTTAGACGAAAGATAGTTCTAATTTAATGGCAGGAGGTTGGCCATTGACCGAAGATTCACAACAATGGAGTCAATTGCAGCATGAGAGCCCTTGGTAGCTGAAAACTTCAGGTGTTTAGGTGCTTCAGCTCTGTCAAAATAAAATGCACCAGATGCCAGTTTTTCTTTTGGTTGTAAAGCCAACCAGACAACAGTGTCTGCACCTTCCTCACTTGTTCTAAGCTTGCCTGCAAACCTGGAATGTACGTACAAGCTTATCAATGGTTGTCGATAAAAGAAGTGAAAATTTCTTTAGTATAACCAGCAGAATTGTCAAAAAGATTCTAACCTTTCACTAAAACTGGGCAAACTCTTAGCTACACCAGGCGTCTCAGCCCAACCGGGATGCATTGAATAGAAACTGATCCCTTTCTCCTTGTAAATTTCAGACCACTTTTCTGTTAGTGCAACCTAATCAATCAAGGAGAAATAGCACGAGAAGTGTCTCCATTCAGAACAGTTAAACTAAAACGATGGATTCAGGCGAATGTAATACATGCGTTAGTTGTTACACAACTATCCTAAAAGACCTGGAATCTTTTTTAACTAGAATGAATAGGAAAGAATTGAGATTCCAAGTTTTCACTTGTCCTTTGACTAAAATTTGAAGCAAGATACTAGTCAGGATGCTAAAAAGAAATCTTATTTGACATTGGCAAATTAACATCTTGCTGAACATTTAGACCACAAAAGTCAATGGTCACGGTGACGAATAATTCCAGTGAAAAATTCAATTTATTCAATGGATGAAACTAATCAAATATATTAATTTATTATAGTGTCATATAATGTACAAATTCACAGACCTGGACCCGCTTGTTTCGAGCATATTGTTCCGCCCCATTGAATTTTCCATTGTTGAACTACATGGAAACAGTTATTTGGGAGTTCAATAAGAATCTGCGACTAAATTGAGGCAGCTGCCAGTTCACACAAACAGGTACCTGTAGATCAGTTATCAAGGGAACTGAATACATTCCACCAGAGGAAACAGTGATCACTCGAGCATCAGGTGCAGCTTTCTCCAGCAAAGGCAACAATAATTCTGTCATGGCATATGTTCCCAATACATTTACAGCAAAATTTGTCTCAAAACTGGAGTAATGCGGAAAACAAAGTAAAAGAGGATTAATTTTCAGCAAGGCCTAAACAAAAGAAACAGATTATATGTGGATTTGAACACAGAACATCAAGAAGCAAGGTGTACCCTTCCGTTGTGATAACTCTGTTTTGCTCCAGTAAGCCAGCATTATTAACCTAGAGACACCAAAATAGAGTAAAATCAGATTTTACAGCAGTTGTACAGTTAACACAACTATAGGTATTAGTTGCACCTGAAGCATAGAAAATGGAAGGTTTAAGTGACAGGAGAAATATAAATAATTCCCAAAGGAGGCAAAAGAAAAAATAGAGAGGATATCAACAAAAAATTATACATTTGATGGAGATACAACAGGCAAAGAGATAAGGAATGTTACCAGAACATGAACTGGAATATTATTTGAAGAAAACCTTGATGTGAAAGACTTGATGTCATTGACAGATGAAAGATCACACACCTGAAAGCAATTAAGATCATAATGCTCATAAATAAGACTAGCAGTTTATTGTTTGAATAAAAAAGTCATAAAAATAGACATGTACCGAGTTTTCATCCAACAAATTACTATGTAAAACGATTATCAAATCGCGATGGAATGCACTACAACTGAAGAAGGATACCTCCAGATGAATATTTGGATTTCCAGTCTTAGACTGAATTGAAGAAAGAGCAATTTCTCCTCTCTCCTTGCTACGGCATACCATATAGACAGTTGCTCCACTGCAAAAGCAATAAACTAGTCGCAAAATATAAATCTATAAGGTTGATCTACACTATTGATCTTCATGAAATCAAACAGCAATTAAAGCACCAAAGCTAATTAATACCGCGAAGCAAGACCCTCAGCAGTCGCATAACCAATTCCAGAATTCGCTCCTGTAACTATGCAGTTTTTCCCTTCTATATGTTTTTCCATATCTTCTTGTTTGAAGTTTTTGGCATGTTCCCTGAAAACCAAACAAATGAAAACTATCATTCTCATCTGCGATAACTAAAGATAGCACTCCCTCCAGTTTACTCTTTTGCAGCAACGGTTTCTTGCAAACCCATTGCACATATAATGCTACAAAGTGTTGTGAGTCTGAAAAACTAACATTACCCAAAAGTGATGATGTATTTTTTTCATCTAAAACTAGAAATCTCAATAAACCAATAAACTAAAATGAGCTACTTTGTGTCTGCAACACAACTTTTACATCTTTCAATGGGAAATTTTACTCTATCCTTCATAAGATTGGAAAAACAACTCTCTTAATGGTTTGAAAATTATCATAAACGTCCTCAAAAATTCATCAAGGCCGTCATTTAATTTTTATCAATTAATCAACCAAAACTTCCTTTTATACCACTTCTACATAAATATCCACACTTTATCAACAATTTTAAGCACAATTCTCGATGTTTTTAATTCATAAATCAAACACGCAAAGAACCAGAAGAATCCCAGAAGTCAAATAAATTATCCATTTTATTATCTCCAATGAATAAATTTCTAAAACTGCAATAAACCCAACAAATCAAACACCCACATACATCACTAACATCAATCATTTTCACACTTTAAAAAATACCCAGATGAAGACAAAGCGATAAATGGCTTACAAGAAACCATTTCTGGTGAAATTCAGGTAACCGTACACTCCAAAGGCCGTCGCCCTCCATGTCTGCTCACACAAAACCGATCAATAATCAAGCTTTAAATTCAAAAACCATCAACTATCTTTCAAAAAGATAACTTTTTTACAATATATTACGTATAGAAGAGTTTATACCTTGATCAGGAACATTGACAGCGATCTGGGTGAGATTTTAACACTAAAGTGGAGTGTTGCATTTTTCATGTTTAAACTGTAGAGGTGAAATCGTTTCTCGTTAAGGAAAATTCGTTGGTATCGTGCCACGTAGCAGCTATACATGCCACATCTTGCTTGGACTTGTACTTTATTTTATAGAATAAATTTTTAATTTCAAAATATATATTCCACAAAACATTTATAATTTATGTTTTTTAATATATTTATTGCAATGAAAATTAATTCAATTAATCACAATTAACTTAAACTAAATATAATCGGTTAATTTTTTTAATATTAAACTAATTTAACCGATAGTTCATACAATGAAGAAAATGTCTACAAATGAAGGACCCATAAAATTTGTTTTTTGTTTCAAAATTTGCATTCTCACCCCCACGTGCCTAATCTTCACCGCATGCCAGTTTTTTCATGATTTTCAGTAGCGTTTTCTCTAATTTTCGAGTGGCAAAAATGACACAAAAGGTTAACAAATTCCTTATCATGTTTAATATATTATAGTGTAGAGATTTAAGCATATTCGTGTAGATTTTGGGTGTTTAGGGTTCTTTCTATCCAGTTTTGAAATTTGCATAAATAGCTTGAATCATTTGCATTTTTGATGAAATTTGTTAGGAGTTTTGTGTTAAAATAGTTGTATAATTGATTGGTGATGAAACTGAGTTCAAAAAATCAAGATTAGGGGTGATTCGATCACCACATGTGATTAATAGTTACCACGCGAATCACATGGGATGAGAAGAGTTGGAGATGAAGGTGTTGTTGTGATTTTTTTGATAATGCAGGTATAAAACG
Organism: Mangifera indica; assembly: GCF_011075055.1. Taxonomy (NCBI): domain Eukaryota; kingdom Viridiplantae; phylum Streptophyta; class Magnoliopsida; order Sapindales; family Anacardiaceae; genus Mangifera; species Mangifera indica. The sequence goes on along the minus strand of NC_058155.1, from coordinate 5,494,278 downwards.
AGGTGTTTTTGTGATTTTTCAAACAGTGTAGGGCACACGAGATCATATGAGTGGGGCCTTATTGTGATTTTTCAATACACAAGGGGTTTTTGAAATACATGACACACAAGGTCAGGTGGTGGGGGTTTTTGTAAAGTTCTAACTTAGGGTTTTCTAATATTTTCCAATTTAGGAGACAAATTGAATTTTTTTTCTATTTTATGATTTTTTTTATGTGTAGTTTTCAAATTTTTTGCCCTTTTTCCAAATAAAATATGTATTATAAAAATTTGATCTATTTCTATTTATTTTCTTAAGGAAAATGGCTTCATGACACAAAAAAAAGTCATAAAATTGAGTTAAACTGAATCACGAATTCAAATCATCAATTTAAGTTATAAATTCTAGTCAAATTAAGTCATAGATTCGAATTACCAATTTAAGCCATATATTCGAGCTGAACCAAATTAAACACCTCCTAGCTCGAGTTCATCTCAGTTTAAAATATGAATTTAATCTTTTAGCTCAAATTCAAATTAAATGAATTTGAATTGAGTCAACTTTTGAGACTAAGCTAGTTAGATTTGAATCCAACCCTAATTGATGAGCATATTCTAAAGTTTTATTAGATATCAGGAGAATATACTTTAAAAAATTCTATACAAAATTTGACAAATAAGGTGAAATAAAAATTTAGCCTTCAAACAATTAAGTATCTAATAACACTTCCACATTGATAAATATCAAGGTCAAAGGACTTATTCACACTCAAGTTTTGATGTGTTTCAAAAATCACATCAATGAGGTTTGAAAAACCCAAAATCTCACGTTAGACTGCATGGTATAATATCTATTTAACCCCTGTATAGTCAAATATTTAATAACCTTCATAGTATAAAATATTGTTTCACCTTATGCATGGTCAAATATTTAATAACACTTCCACATTGATAAATATCACGGCCAAAGGACTTATTCCCACCCAAGTTTTGATACATTCCTAAAGTCACACTAATGAGGATTTAAAAAACCCAAAATCCTACATATAAACCAATTGCCGTTAGAATTTTCTATTAAAAATAGCAATAAAATCGTTAGTTTACTAATAATATTAAAAAATATATAAATTTTATTATATTTCTCCCTAATTTTAAAAACTAACAATTTCACTCTCTGCTTAAAGTTTTCTAACTTTGAAAAGTCATATTTTTCCCCTCAAACCTAATGTTTTTTTCTTCACCCCTCCTACGTCGATAACCTCCTCTCTTAACCATAAACTGTTGGTCAGCGCACGAAATACAATGACCTCCCCTCTAGAGGAGATCTCTTCTCTAACGAAGAGATCTCCTCTAGAGGGGAGGTTGTTGACCAATGGTCATCGACGCTAGAGATAATGGTTAGAAGGGTGAAGAAAAAAACCTTAGGCTTTAGGGGGAGGGGAGAGGGAATGTGACTTTTCAAAGTTAGAAAACTTTAAATAAGGGCGAAGTTATTAGTTTTTAAAACTCAAGGGAAAAATATAATGAATTTTATATTTTTTTAATATTATTAGTAAAATAATGATTTTACCTCTACCTTTAACAGAAAATTCTAATAGTAGTAGGTCTATAGGTGAGATTTTAAATTTTTCAAACTTCGCATGTGTGTATTTGTCTTTGCATTAAAACTCGGGTGGAAAATAGTCCTTTGGCCAAATATCAATTGTGATACTTTTTATTGATGTAGGGTTGGGGATCATATAGAAGAGATGGAGGGTAATTTTAGTATTAAATTAGAGGTTTGGTCATATCCATTTAACACAAAAAAATATGGTTAATTTCATTTTGATGCATAAAATATGGTTGATATAATTAGTTTGCCTTTCTATAATTATAAAATTATATTCAAATAAAAATAGTTTGTTTGAAAAATTATTAAGCATGAAATAATTCTATATTGGATAGAATTAGTATGTATAAATAATTATTATATTTAATTATTAGTTATAAAATAATATTAAAATATTATTTTATTTAAATACCTTTTAAAAATAACTAAGTAACAATTAGTAATAAGTTTAGTTAAATTAAGATACCTTATTTTAAAGCATTTGTTTTGTGTATTTTCTAAAATATTTTCTATATTAATAATATATTAGGGTTATTTTCAAGTTGTCAAATTATTAAATTGATTAATTAAATTATTTCTTTAACTTATTATTTTATTGTTAGTATCAAAGTTTCAAGACTCAAAATAGAGCAAAAACTATTTTAAGATTTGGTTTTAGTTGAACCAATCAAACTATTTTAATTGATCAATCTAACTGAATTTTTAATTTTGTATAAGAACTTAAAATAATTATAAGTATAATTATATGTTCTACAAATTAAAGATTCGATGTTGACTAAAATACATTCATATTCACATACATAAATCTTATACATTAACTCTAACACACATATTGAAAATAAGATCAAATTCATAATAATTCTTGACTGTTCAACATCTTCTTCCATCTTCACCCTTGATTTCTTTCTCTCTCTAGATTCTGCTTCCTCTATTTCATTGTTAACTTGTTTCTCACTTTGGAACACATCAATGTTGTATTGTTATCAATAAAAGTTATCAATGTTCGTGACAGTGTGAAGTTATTGACACTTCAGTAGGAAGAGTTGAATGTTTTCGTTAGTTGGATGCAAAATTTGTTATCGATAGTTATAGGTGGCATTTGAATCGCATGCAAGAATCTTGTGTCGGCTAGATACATTTAGTTTGACGTTGAATATGTTGAAAATTGCGAATGAGTTTAGTTTTTAGGGTTGTTGCGTTTCGTGATTGTGTTGAAGAAATTTTCTAGAAAATTTGCACTTTCCTTTCTGTTTTCACTTATGTGATTGCGTTTCATGATTGCGTTTTCATAGTCTTCTAAAAAAAGCAATAGGTTGTGACTTTATTAACAGTTGAGGCAGAATATATGACAGTAACAAATAGTGCTACTCAAGTTGTATGGTTGATATGGATACTTGAGTTCTTACAACGAAAGCAAAATAGTCCAACAAAAATATTTTGTGATAACAAGTCTGCTATTAATTTGACTAAAAATCTAGTTTATCATGGTTGCAACAAGTACATTGGTATCAAATATCACTACATATGGGATTTGGTGTAGAATAACGAGATTGAGATTGATTATTGTAAGACTGAAGATCAAGTGGTTGATATCTTTATAAAGCCACTGAAGTTGGAGACATTTGTGAAGCTGAAGAAGATGTTGTGCATGCTCAAATTTTAGGAAATTAGTTTAAGGGAGGCAATGTGAGAATTAAACCAATTTTTATTAGTGTATTTAATTGATTTTTGTAGACCTAGTTTCTCAGGATTGTAGCCCTTAAGTTAGTTTTATGTTACAAAGATTATTGTCAGTTCTTTTTTGGAGAGTGGTTGGTTTCTTCCTTTTTGAGCAAGCTTTGTGGTTAGGGTTAAGTAATGCTTTTTTGTAATTGTTCAATGATGATTATGTGCAATGAATTGAAAATTAAAAAATTCTGCCTCCCAGATTTGTTTTCCTGGTAAATATTTTTATTCTTCTGATTTTATTTTTTTGTTTAGCCAATATTTTAGCTCCTTTCAACCTAACCGGACCATGGATGAACCAGAGACAAGCCACAAGTCCCGTCGTGGCTCAATTTGATTTTTAGCCAAAACAGTTTTTTTATATACAAAAGTCGTTGAAATCACCGGTTCACTGTTTGATTGATCCAGCTATAAACCTTGGTTAGTATATTTTTTTCTAAGATACTATTCATGTAAGATGTTATTATAATTAAAATTTTAATAAATATACAATTGTAACAAAATTAAGATTATTTTGATAACACTTAAGGTGGTAGTAATAAAATATTACCAAAATTTATTATCTGATAAGTCAAGTAAAATAATATTAGTATTTAAAAAGGCCAAAGGACTTATTCTCATCCAAAGATTATTTTTTTCTCAAGTTTTCACCTTTTAATTTTGAAAAACCCTTTTACCCACACATAAATAGTTAAAGTTAACTAAATCCATTAGTTTTAAAATTAATCTCTTTTTCCCCCCTTAAACCTTTAAAAATAACAGTTTCCCCCAAGTCAAAGTTTAAAAAACAATAGTTTCTCTCCTAGGGTTTACCCTTCAATCTTCAACCACTCCTCCAACAATCTCTCCCTCTAGATGTGTTCTCTCCCTCCTTCGGCTAATGATTCAAGGCAAAGAGACAAGGACTCTCGTCTTCTTGACTTGAATCACCAACCGGAGGAAGGAGAAACTGCCAGAGGGAGACAACCATCTGGAGAGAGAGATCATCGAAAATGACATTGGAAGAGTGCCCGAAAATTGAAGAGTAAACCTTAAAGGGGGAAGTGTTGTTTTTTAAACCTTGGTTTAAAAGAAAATTATTGTTTTTTAAAGTTTAGGGAGAAAAATGAGATACAATTTTATTTTATTTTTAATATTCTAGATAAAATGACTAATTTACCCTTAAAACTAACAGATTTAATATCTCATAAGTGGGTTAAAGAGTTTTTTAAAGTTAAAAAATGAAAAATTGATAGATGAGCAATCTTTGGGTGGGAATACGTCCTTTGGCCATTTAAAAAATAGATTACTTGTCCTTTGAGTAGCTTGAATCAAAAGCCCCACAATAAAATTGTATATACAATTTTATATATAAACAATAATATATCATCATATGAATAAATATTATTTTATTTTTAGTTTTTTATTATTTAATCACGTTATAATACGTCATTATTTGTACACAAAGTTAGCAGTACTTATATTAAAATTAGAGTAATAAAATCATGGTAGTCTGTCCAACAAGGCACACTAAGTATCACTTTCAAAGCATATTTTGTTTAAATGCGTGGGAATACGGCTCTGCTCTATCAGAAACATCAACCAAAGCATATTGCAATTACACCATCTCACAAAAGCAACAACCTGTCCTGTTTTAACAAGACTAGTTTCAACTTCAGTGCAATTACCAAAGGCTGCCTGGAAATGCTACCCAGTGAACTTTACAGACATTCATTTACAGACATCAACTCTAAATGTAAGGAACACAACAGCTACTATACATCCACACAACATCTGCAATATACATATATCTTAACCGAATAAATGAAAAAAAATCAAATGAATCCATCGCTAAGCTCATCCAAATCCAACGCCTCCTGCAAGTTCTGCCATTGGTTAATCTACCTGCAGCAGAATGGATACATAATAAACATAATATGTAAAAGGGACCTGGTTGAAGTTGGCTGAAGTTTCACTCACCAGATCTAGTCTCAAGTTGCTCAATCCAACATCAATGCCCACCAGGTCGGCTATGACTTCCTCATTTTCAATTTCAGCATCCGTGATTGTCAGAGCACGTTGTAGCTTCTTGTGGGAAAATTCTTCAACCTCTGCCATATATGTGGCGGTCACAGGACGATGATCAGATAATTTAAGTTCAGCCCTTTTGTATTTCAGTAGCCTCATTCCCTTACCATAGGAAAGAATGCGGTCGCACCTAAAATGATGAAAGCAAATCACAGTAAGTTTTGAAAAGAAACTAATCATAAAAATAATCGACTTATCATCTTGAACAGAACAATAAGGTATGATTAGTATCTTAATAATGAATGAGTTAAGACTGGCCTAAACAGTATCTTATAACCTATAGTGTGCAACAGTTTTAGATTTGGTCAGAAGAATCAAATTTCTCCAAATCCCGAACAAGATTCTTGGGGAAAGTCTCAAGAGTAAACATCGTTCTAAAGCAATATGAATGTCAAATCATAGAAGGCATTAAAGATAAACTATATTAGATACATGATTGAATTTCATACTACTATTTGTTAAAAAGACTATTCTCATTTCACAAATGATGCATTAAGAGAAGATAAGTAAGCAAACACAAAAATGGAAATGGGCAAAAGGGGAAGGGACCCCTTGGAGTACATAAGATCTGCAAAAGCTTACCAAGCAGGAGTCCGCCTCCCAGCCTTTGGATCCTCTCCGTAGTACTTTCCTGAGCTTAATTCGTATTTATATGTTGGTGGAAAATTTAAAGTCCCCTCATACCATCCATCAAATGGATGACCTCTCCTCAGTTCTCGTATAAGCTGTCAATAAAAAAGTACCATTTATATTAATGCAACATCAAATATACCTAAATGCACCAAAGATGGTTGGCTATGGAATTTATCTTTTAAAACAAAAACCAAATTTTAATTCTGCTGTGTGTGCTACATTTACAAAAGTAATTATGTTAAGGGAGTAAGAGATTAAGACATACACACGCACGCGCGTACACATACACAATGTCTTCAGGTCTAAGAATTCTTTATGAATAAAGGAGTTATGGTCAAATGATTCCAAAATAATCAAACATGTAGACTGCGGAATTAACCAATAACCTTCTTTTGCGTCTATAAATGATGACAACCCACATAAAACAATTTCATCACATATCAACAAATACAAAAAAAATTTCCTGCATGTGATTCCGCAAAATATAGAAAAAGAATATACAATCAGAATCTTATAGTTCACAGAAGAAGAATAGAAGAAAAAGCTTATGCGATAAGAGGTTCCTCTATGCATCATGAGACTGGATGCCTTACTGCTCTTTGGAATAGCAAGAAAGCAAGAAACCAACTCAAGGTAATTATGAACTGTGTAATTTATTTTCACCAAGGCCAGAAAAAAAATTTAAAAAGAATAGCAGAAAAGAGATGCAAGTGAAACTCCTATGAAACTTGTAAAAATATACGCACAAATCCAAACCATTTGGTATCAACTAGGCCATTCTTTAGATCTCCTAAGAGTTGACAAAGACTAGAAGATTCCACAGCAATTTGATCAAGAATCATCGAGGGGGACTTACATGGTTACCAATATACACCAATAGAAAGTTTATAATATGATAAACAATTATGAGACTTTTCCACTTTACAGTGAATGTCTGAACTGATGTGACAATATTTCCAGTAATTCCAACTAACAGAATGTTACCAAGCTACCTGGTCTTTCTCCATCAGCTTTGACCAATCCTTCTTGGAGATAAGTTCTCTTGTTTTCTCATATGGCAAATTGATGCGATAATTCAGGTCACCCAGCCAAATTATTCTTCTGCAAAAGAAATAGATTTATTTTGTAAACATTTTTCTCTTTCTCGAGATGAAGATTTAATCCCAAAACAAAGAGCAAAGTCAAGTTGACAAGGGAAAAATAAATGTTCCATAACAAAGATGTGAGAATGATAAATTAGCAAGAAATCCAAAAGTAATGCTACTGTAAGTGGTCTTCAATATAAGTAGGAATTGTTTGTAATCTATCTTGACAAATGAAAATGTAGTATTACATTAAAGGCATAACCACCTTCAGAAGGAAAGGAAAATCCAAACAAATGAGAAGATTAATATGGTGCACTCAAGTTCAATTGGCTGGAAATCAACAGAGTATGACACCATTTATAAAGCATTTCAGTCTTCTATAAAATATTAAACCAAAACTTATGACGTAACATAGCAGTGGAAGCCCATACTCATGCAGGGGAGATTAACGAATGGACTAGAAGGAAATGGCCTTGGACATAGCATTGCCACCTAAAGTACATCATGCTTCAACGTAATATATCTAAAGTGTACATTAACTAAATAATGATCAATATGATACATATTATCAATATTTTGGTTTACAATTTACCAACAACTTATTCAAAATCAGGGAATAAGTAGTAATGACATTACATTAATGTTTGACATATTTCTATCATTTTGAAGCTTTTCGCTAAATAGATAAGAATATCTAAGAGCATATTTCAGCAAATTTTCCAACTCTGATGCCTAGTCTTTTTTTTTTTTTTTCTAATTCTTCTATTTGTAAAGATTCAATTGTAAACATGTGTCTCTAAGACTGTAAACTTGTTTCTAAAATTAGCATCATTTTGGAATATCACATAAGATGTGGGAAGGCAAATTCTACAACAAATATTTATTTAAACTCCTGATATTTATATTTGCACGGTGGGTCACTAAAATGTCAAAAAATAGACCTATTTATACTTTTGATGCTTATATATACTGATGATTGTATTGGACATGCAGATATAAATTGACTTAAGTCTCACAAATCTAAAAAAATACAGAGTGAAGGAGATGACAGAACTTGATGAAAGCACAATACAGTGAAGAGAAGCCAATTGAAAACATAATGTGATGCCAATATACTCACTCATGATCGTAGATGCATTTGGGAAGTCCAATTTCAGATTGAGAATAGAAGCGAGTTCTTCGAAGTATTTCATATACATCTGCATTTCTTTTCTGTTCATCTCCCTCTTTTTCACCTGATGTTAGATGAGCACATATAAAACAAAATAGTGTCTGATATATGGACATGCTGACAGATATTGACCCCTGGAAAATTGAAATCATGTCATTCTTTCTGAAAGATAAATTTTTTCATTTAAAAGAAACTCAAAAGGAAATCAAACATCTCAAATTAAAATTTAATGAATTCCTGCATTATTTTACAACAAAGATGAAGAATAATAGATTTTAAGCCATTGGAAGCAGATGCCACCATATATTTGTATGTGAAGAAGCACCAATAATAAGCAAATTATCTCTCATACAACAATGTGTGAGATTAATAAAATACTAACTTCTATGAACTTAACCACTAAAATTCAAATTAGATATAGTCTTTTATTGAAGAAAATTCAATAATTTTAGCTCCCATTTTTGCAAAAGTCACCTACACAGAATACCTACAAAAGTACTTGGGCCGACTTCTATGAACACTGAGTTGTTTCAAACACATATCCTGTCTGGCCTTTATATGGGATATGAATTTTTAATCTTGAGCATCAGAGAGTTTGTATGATATGTGAGTCTCAAGAAACTCATGAACATTTATATAGTCAGCCACAACCTAATTAAGCACAGTGAAATAATTATATTCTGACAATTCCAGGTTGACAGAATAGTAATCAGATTTTTTTTTTTTTTTACCAGAAAGCGGGAAAACCTACCCAACTTCGCTGGACAAGAAAACCCCGGGTGTCAAGTAATTCAAGGTTTTGTTTTGTTATTGCACCTCACTATTCGGTCATAAATTAATCAGTTCAAGTTTTTCACATAAGAGAAAAATCATGCTAGTTAAACCCTAGCCCTTCACAACGGGGTCCTTAAGCTAAACCACTTAAGCTAACCCCTAGGGTCTAGCAATCAGATAATTATTTACAAAAAGTGATGTAACAGTAGAATAAGAATGATACCTTGTTACCAATGTAGCCCATTACACCAACACCAACTGTTGACACCCTCACATTTTGAATATGCCTACGCAAGCTCCTACGCACCCATACTGTGATAAAAATCCCAACCATCTGCTTACTGACTATCCTTACATATGAAGACCTTCTTTTTCGCTTCATGAGGCTTTCCAGGTCAATTTCAGCAAGCAAAGCTATCCCTGATGACCTGTCATTCATGACCGACTTGAAAGAACTATATGCCCTCAAAGATTTGGCTGTTTTGAAAGATTTTATAGATTTGAAGGAATTTGGTCTCTCTAAAACATTTTGATTTACCAAATTTAGTGGAGGTTCTGGCCAGCACAAGCCAATCCTTTCTGACCCACTAAGCATTTTAGTTAACCTGTGCTTGTTTTGCACTGACAGAGCTTCTACATTTCCTTCACTATCTTCTGTTCGCAAACAATTTAACCTGTCTAACTTTTTTGGAGAAGAAAATTGCTTCTGTATATCTTGTCCTACAGGCATGTCTACTTTAGCACCAAGCATAGAGTATGAAGCTGCCATGTCCGGTTCCTCCTTGACTTCATCAAAACTTTTGGTTTCTTCATCCAATGGATAAACTTCCTCACCGACATCACTATCGCTTTCAAGCAATACTTCCTCTTCTATGTCTGGGATATCATCAGCAGGCTTGAACTTGGATGGAGAAGGAGGATCACTGAAAGATTTAAGCTTGGAAGAGGCAGGCCTTATTCTACTTAATGTGTCACGAATAACGTTTTCCCACTTTTGAACAGGACGGCTGTCTTCAGCACCAAATATATTCCCAGCATTTAATGGTACAATCTCCTGAAGACTATAGACATAGACCATATATAATATTCAAAACTTAGCCCACTTCAACATGTAAAACGGGTTAGAAGAATATATAACAGAAATCATCTTAGACAGCGTGTTAAATTTATAATGCTATTAATTAAAATAGTATGGCAGTGTATAATTTATGTGTAAATTCAGCCACCAGAGGAAGTTCAGAACACATGTCAAAGAAACAAATGCTTACCCAAGCACATAGATGTCAGCAGGGTCATTGATATCTACCCAATCATCAATATCAAGGTCATCTGTTGGAATATTGCCTCCAACATTCCATGTACCCACGCATATTCTAGGAAGGAAAAGTAATTGAAAATCAAACACAGGCTAAAGGTTTGATTGATAGTAGTTGTAGATTAGCGCATTCGGCAGTGGCCAAATGTCGCATCCATTATCTGGTTTTGCTATGGCAAATCATTAAGGGAGGAGCATCATACCTGAGTTCCTTTGTATTTATATATTGTGCCCTGAAAGTTTCTGACTTTCGTCTTCTTAACCTTGGAAAAGGATCTGAAGTCCCTAAAATTCACACTACATATGAGTAGAAAAATGAAGCAAATAGTACATGTTAACTTCTCATTCTGTTTATTTAGACTTAAGCGTAAACTTTGGATTGGCAAAAATCATTTGTAGCCTTAATTAAGAATGAGGAAGAATTAACAAAATTTTGACAAAAGGGAAATGGTGACATAATGTAAACCGCTTGGATTGGTTATAACAGTCATAAATTTCATAACCTTTGAAGAAAAAGTCAGTTCTAAAAATCATAGTCTGGTGAAAAATTAAATTGAAATGTATTTTCAAGCTCAGTCATATTATTCTTTTCTTTTTTTACTTTTGTCAACAGACTGAGTCTTGCCTAATGCTACAGGATGTTTCCATTTCCATGAGGTAGCTCTAATTATCTTTCCAAATGTACGACATCCGAGTATCTCCAATTTTAAGCATGAAATTATAAAGAAAAACAGAAAGACTATAATAGCCAATCACCAAAAAAAGGCAGCTAGAATACTTTATTTAATTCCTCCACTAGCTAAATAATATATATATATATATATATATATAGAGAGAGAGAGAGAGAGAGAGATGCTTAAGTACCTAACTTTAGTGACTCATTCAACAAAGTATTAGTCAAGTGAACTCCTAGTTAATCATTAACAAAATACGCAAACCATATGTAGACTTCAAGACGGCCGGCAATAGACAAAGGCAGGGCTATGTTATCCACAATTCATAATTCAGTGAATATAATCTTCTTTTTTTATCCTTTCCTGCTCTCAAGTAACCCAGAAATTCCCACAACTTTCTTAGATAACTCAAGTATCCGAAATTTTCAACAGTGCACCATAAAATTTACCATTAGGGTCAACTTCGGCATCCTCCTCTTTGTTAACTCTGAGCCTTGATTGCCCAATTTCTGCAAAATCCACTTCACATTTAGCCACAAACCCAAAAGGGAATCCATAAAACTCAAACAAAGCACTTCAAGAAAATAAATAGCGCAACCCATAAAAATTCAAACTTTTGGCAAATTACAAACATAAACAAAATAAAACCAAGTGGGGTTAAAACTCTAACCTTCAGTGTTGGAATCAGCATCAAGATAGTCGTCTTCTTCGTCGGTGTCAGCACTGTAATCAGAGTCTTTAGCGGTGATGTTGAACCACTTACGCAGGACAACTCGAGGCCAAAAGAGCTGCAGGCACGAGCAATAATCCAAACAACAACAGAGTTCAGCCCAACTTCTCTGCAAAGTCTCTCTCAGTAATCCGAAATATTAAAAAAAAAAAAAAACTAAAAGTAAACTGAAAAAGAAGTGTAAAAAGCATTAAAAAGCATGAAAAGAAAGAGAGAGATTGAGAAAGTAAATACCTCTGGCTGGGGCTTTGAGCTGTGTTTAGGCTTCATGGCTGCAGAAGACAGTAAGAGCAGAGAGATTCGTGTAATGAAGAAGATGAAGACAATGAATGAAAATGAAAACGAAGAGAAAGCAGTTGAAACTTACTAATGTGAAGAAGAAGAAGAAGAAGAAGAAATAACTAACCGTGTCCTCGAAAATAACGGCTCCTGTGTAATTTATATTTATATCGATTTTTTTTAATAATATAAAATAACTTATATTATTAAAAATTACAATTAAAATTTATTAAAATTATATTTATATTTATGTATAAAATTTCCTTATATGTGACGAAAAATATTATAAAGATAATTATCAGGGAAAGATGATTATGTTAAATTCTCAATAGTTTGAAGTAATATTATTTATAAATATTGTTCAAATTGACTATAATTCGAAACCAAAATATTATTGACCAAGACTTGGGATACTTCATCAAACGGCTGACTTGTGATCCTGATGGAATGGACGGCCCAAGTGGCATATCGTTTAGACCAACTTTAAAAGCTTTTCATTTTATTATCATTTTCTGAAAAACAGAAATCTAAAAATAAAAATTTGTTATTCATATTACCTATAATACTTTGTTAATTACTTGATAAAAAAAATGCCCCGCATCCGAAACGATAAAGATATTGAAAACTATAGAAATTACAGTTGATTTAATATAAATTAAATTGAACTAATCTTACAATCAATTCGAACTCAGATTTAATCTATAATGTCAAATTCAAATTGATGTGTAATATCAAGACAAGTCAATAGAGTAAACTATATTATTGATTAGATAAATTATATCATAAAAAAATAAATTGATATCAATCAAAATTATCGAATGAAAACTTTAATTTAATATCAGTATATTCAAACCAAGTTTTGAATACGGGGCACACGAATTTCCCTTCTTTTTTTTTTTAAGAGTACTTTCTAAAAGTGGCTGTCAAGTCTATTGTTTTGTAATTTATATTATTTCAATGACAAGAAATCATTCTTTAGACAGAAAAAGAAGGCGCCCCACTCTGGCTGATTAATTAGTAATTATTGACAACATCTGCAAATAATTGTGATTTGGGGGCATAATCAACTACATGAATGCAATTCACTCTGCATTAGGGACTAAACAAAAGTTAAAATCTAATTAGTGAATTTAACAAAGTGATTCCAAAATCTTGTGATGAAAAGAAAAAAATAGAGATATGGGAAGTTAGATAATATTAATTATATCTTAAATAATTATTTATTTGTCACATGAATAATAATATAACAAGTTATGTGACAATTTTAATTACAAGAAAAATAGTTGGATATGAACACTATGAATAATATTAAAAAATGTCACAAAAGCTAAATTAGTGTAAAAAATGTCAAATTTTAGCTCAAGCTTAAAATAGCACCTCTGTTAGTTTAAAAACCTAAATACTTATTCATTAATTAATTTTTGTTGAAATTTTTTGTTTGAAATAAAAGTAAAATAGTTATTTTGCCACTAAATTCTAAAACCCTACAAAACTATATTATGTTACTTTTATAGTTTAGAAAATTAACAATTTTTTTAAATTAAATTTTAAAAATTACCATTTCTCTCGTAGGGTTTGAAAATTTTTTCCAACTAATAAATTCAATGAATCGTCGGTGGTCAAGACAATAGGAGGATGGTGTTTGAATAATAAAGTGTTGTCCATCGTTCAAACACCGAAAAACAACACTTTGTCTCATATTTAGATTGACAACAGTACTAGATGATGAAACGTTGTCGATCTAGACAATGGAGAGTGGAGAACGTCGTCCAAATCGATAATATTTCATCATCCAAAAGCATTGTCGATCTAGAGATGATGCTTCATTTGGATAACAAAATGTCATCCTTTAGTGTCTAAACAATGAAATATTGTCCTTTGACGTCTAGAGGAACAATGTTTCGTCGTCCTTTTGTCATTCTGACCACCAATGACTCATTAAATTTATTAGTTGAAAAAGATTTTCAAACTTTATAAAGAAATGATAAATTTTTAAAACTTAATTTTATAGAGAAATTGTTAGTTTTTCATATTATAAAGAAAAAATGATACAATTTTTTAGGATTAGAACTTAATAATGAAATGATGATTTTATTTTTATTTTTAATATTTTTAATTAAAATTAATTTATAAAATGAATATTTAAATCTTTAAAATATTATAAATATTATTTTGAAAAATGAAAAGGACTATTTCCCACCCAAATTTTAGCCAAATTTCAAAGTTACACCCACAGGAGATGAAAAGTCAAAACTCCCACCCATGACCAAACAATCGTCCAAATTTTCAATTAGAGATAGGGGTAAAATCATTATATTACTTATAAACTTTAAAACTTTAAAAATTTATCATTCCTCCCTCTGAGTTTTAAAAATTAACACTTCAACTCATCTTCCAAGTTTGTAAAGTTCAGATTCCACCCTTAGGGTTTGTTTCCTTCTCCGGCCACCACCAACGACCAACGCTTTCCACTGATCTCCCTTTTTTGGCTATAAAGGACGAACCTTCATTGCCCAGATCTAGACGACGAAATGTCATCTAGATCTGAAAGAACATGCAAACAACAACGCTTCGTAGTCACGTCTAGACGATGCGACAAGTGACAAAGGGCAACAAAGCGTTGTCCTTCGTCATCTTCTCTCTTCATCGCATCATACGACGAGGAGATGAAGATCTCTTCATCGCACTACTGTCGTTGCACCAGAAGAAGGAGGAGATTGAAGATGATGTAGAAGACAACGCCGAAAGATGAAGTTAAAGAGTGGGGGTGAAACTGTTGTTTTTTAAACTTATGAAAGGTGCTTGAGTTTTAAAAAATATGAAAAACCTAAGTTTGGGGGTGAAAATGTTACTTTTCAAAGTTTAAAAACTTTAGGTAAAAATGAAATATTAATTTCTAATATATTGGGAGAGTGAAAAATAATAAACTTTATAACTTTAATATAAACAGTAAAATAATTATTTTACCCTTTTCTTTAACAGAAAAATTTAACAAAAGTTTGATCATAGGTGAAAGTTTGCGTGTTGCATCTTTTATAGATATAAGTTTGAGATTGAGCTAAAAATTGAGTGGAACATAATCCTTTTCCCTATTTTGAAATTGAACTACCACAGGGGCCAAAACATAGTCCTTTTAAAGGACGTGCCGTTAGTCTCAGACAAGCGAATGTCAGAAGGCTCCTAAATGAAGCCCCGCTGATTCTAGCAGTAGGAGTCAAAATCAACCCATGTGTCAGAGAGACAGCAATGCCCAACTTAGGATTCCATGTTTATAAAATTCAACATTTCTGTCTATTTCTATAATAGTTAATAAGAATATGACCATATCCACAGGTTTTAATTATTAAGACTTTCAACACAAAAAATGTCATTATGATTCATGAAAAATTGACCCACCATCCCCACGAATGCGACAAACCTTTCAAGAGCTGATTTGATTATTATTGATTTGAGTTAACCTCGAATCTAAGTGTCTTCAATTCAACCTTTATGCTGAACCTGAGTTTATTGCTACCAGTTTAATAAATTTACAAATTTAAATATAATATGAATAAATTTTTAAAAATTTATAACCTTATATTTAAATTCCTAAAATATTTTTTTTCTAACCTTAAAGATAAAAATAATTAACAAATATATAAATTATATAATTTAAATAAATTTTTTGAATTAAACTTAAGTTAGTTATTCATATCCTAAGCTCGAGCAAAAAACTTTCTAATTTAACAAATTTGAGTTTAAGCTTTATTTTTATGCAATTTAATTAAATTCAAGTCAAACGATATTCTAATCGGTTCGATTGCAATTCTAGCATCAACCAGCCATCACTTTCAAACTTTTATTTCTATTTTTTTTCTATTTTCATAAACGACACATCTTTATTGTCATATAAACTCAATTTTGAAATTAACTTATTTTCTTTTTTCTCATTTTCAATACTCTTTTTTGTATGGAAAAATTATAAGCCTTAATCATAATTTTATTTTTAATAGCTTTATCAAAATATAGAAAGTTTATATCTTAAAATTAAACTTAGTATAATAATTGAAAAAAAAAAAAAGAACTCAAAACCCACCTAATAAATTCACATTAAAGTGATTAAATACAATTTTGCTTGACTAGGTAAAAAAGAAAATAAGTTTAACATAAAAATTTCTCATCGATTTAGATGAGCAGGGGCCAGGGAGGTGGGGCACTAAATAGACGGCTGTGATATGGGGAATCATGATTGGTTGATTTATCGCTATCACATGTGATGTACGTGCAGACTTTTGGTTCCATCCATGTCTGCCTTTTCACTATTGTTATATATACTAAATCTTATAATTGCCGTGTGGGACAAAAAGGACTGTGGAGATCGGATTGACACCCTAAATTACAGCTTGCAAGCGACATCGCAGAATTTAGAAAAACAGCCAAAAATTAAAACCCTTAATAAGAAAATTGCTTTCTTAGCCACCAACAAGGATGTCTCAAAACTAGTAACAGACATCACAAAAGTGCAAAAAAGGCTGTCTGAAATTGAAACCTTCTTTTTTTTTCTTTTTTTTTTTTGAGGAAAATAGTCGTAGGGTAGCGTATCCCAATCTATTGACCCCAAACGAGTTTTCTTTATTTAATGTTATTATATTATTTTTAACTATAAATATTATAAAAATAATATTATATATATAATTTTATACATAAATAATAATATATTATTATATAATTAAATAATTAAATATAATTAAAAATTAAAAATAAAATAATATTTAATTATATAATAATATATTATTATTTATATACAAAATTATGCATAAAAATTATAAATATAATTTTATTGATATTATAATGACACTTTAATACAAAAGCGGAATACATTCACTCACCCGATTGAAAACTTTCATTATTTAATTAATATATTTATACAAACTACAGTTGGATTTGTAACAAGTTCAATCATGTGGAGTGTAGAGCTATCAAACTTGAGTTTAAAAATGTTTGGTTTATTTGATTTGTGAGTCCCTGTAAATTTATTCGAAACAACAAAATTGATATTATTATGATTAATAAATATTAAAATTATATTATTTTAATTATAACTGAACTTAAACTTAGTTTGAGAGGAATTCACTAAATTTAAACTTAAATTAAATTAAATTTAAATAACTCTAAAACTCAAATTTAACGTAATTCAAATCTAACATTACTAGAAAGTAATTTGACAAAAAAAAAAGGATTGAATAGCACGACTGTTTAACTTTCTCTAACTTCAAATTTATTTAACCATGTTTTATCTTGTCATGACCCTTCTTATTTTTAAACTAACAAGCAACGACAACACTCCCAAAAGTAAATCACCGTCGTACAAATGTGAGAAAGACTCTGAAAAGTCAAGTCTTATCTTATCTTTCTTTTTGTAAAGGAAAATTGCTATTTTATTTATGCCAGCTATTGAAATCAGTATTTAAATAGTTGTATCATAATCTACCCCATGTCATCAAAAACGCGTTTTAATTTTCTTTCCTCCTATTTGTCGCAATTATTGTCCAGACTTGTTTAAGTTATTTAACATTATTATTTTATTTGTAATGATGTATAATCGTGAATGAGTTTTTTTTAAGGCTAAAAAACTTATTTCCACCACAGGTTTAATTTATTTTTAAATATATATTTATAAAATTTTAAAAATTTAAATATTTATTTATCTGATACATTTTATAATAGTATAAAATAAAATATTATTTAATAAAAAATTTAAAAAATTTAAAATTTATCTCATTTTTCCTCTTAGTTAAAAAATTAACATTTTATTCATTCAAAGTTTGAAAAAAAAAAAAATTTCCTCCCTAATTTTTTCTCCTTCTTCAACGATAATATTCCTTCCAAGCGACAACTAACCTTCACCAACTGTTTCTCCTATTAGATATCGATGTTTGACGATCGTCTCTGTGGTTGGACAAGAATGACGATGTCATTGTCCAAAGAAGAGACAAAAATGTTATCTTCGTCTCTTTAGGCCATGGAGACAATAGATCAATGTCAAACATCTATTATCTTCATGGTCGGATGAAGACAGTTCGTCTTCTTTCAATAACTTTGTTATGGTGGGAAGGCTAATGATGGGAGGAGAAGATGATAGAAAGGGCGATCATCAGTGGGAATGAATTTCGGGGTTAGAGAAAGAAAAAAAACTCTATAAAAAAAAATGAATTTTTTAAAACTTAATCATGTGAAAAATTATTAGTTTTCTAAATCAAGGAAAGAAAATTATATAAATTTTTGAGGTTTTAGAGTTTAATGATAAAATAACGATTTTATCTATATTTCTATCAAAAAATTTTAATATTAGTTAATTCATAGATAAATATTTAGATTTTTAAAACTCTATATATATTATTTTTGTATTAAACCTTGGGTAGCAAATAGTGATTTGGCATTTTTTTAAACGTTTTGGAGAAGATTTTATCCGTTTTATATAATTCTTTTAAAGGGAGAAGGACTATTTCCCACCCATCTTTTGATGCATTTTCAAATTGACACTCACGGCAGATGAAAATCCAGTTTTCTCACCCATGAGCTGTTAAAATGGATGATATCTGTTTGCATAAGGGTAAAATGTCCATTTTACCCTTGTTGGATGAAATGACCAAAATACCCCTTAATTTAATTTCTCAAAATTGATGTGAGGGTTTTACTATTCACCCCCCTTAGGTTTTAGAAACTAACATTTTCACCTTACCTAAAGTTTTTAAACTTTAAAAACTAACATTTTCACCCCCAAACCTAGGGTTTCCATATTTTTCAAAATACAGCCGCCCCCCATAACTTTCAAAACTAGCATTTCACCCCCATTCTTCAACCTCATCTCCCGACGTCTTCTTCGGCGTCGTCACCGGCCTCCTCCTTCTCTTGGTGCGACGGCGGTGGTGAGACGGCGGTGGTGTGACGAAGAGACGGAGATCTCTTCGTCGCACGATGCGACGAAGAGACCTCCTTTCGTCGCTCGTCGTCCAGATCTGGGATGTCTGCTTCGACGAAGGTCTCTTCTCTTCTCTCTTCGTGGCTCGTCGCATCTGGAAGACGCGACGACGAAGGACGACGAAGCGTCGTCCTTCGTCTGTTCTTCCAGATCTGGACGACACTTCATCGTCCAGATCTGGGCGATGAAGGGTCGTCCTTCGTCGTCCTTTGTAGTCGGAGATGGGAGATCGGTCAAATGCGTCGACCGTCGATGGTGGCCGAAGAAGGAGCAAACCCCAGGGGTGAAATTAAACTTTTCAAACTTTGAGGATATGTTAGTTATTAGTTTTTAAAACCTAGAGGGGGGAAACGGTAAAATTTAAAAGTTTTAAGGTTTTAAATAGCAAATGATGATTTTGCCCCTGTCCCTAACTGAAAAATTGGACGGCAGTTTGGTCACGGGTGGGAAAACTGGATTTTCATCTGCCGTGGGTGCCAATTTGAAAATGCATCAAAAGTTGGGTGGGAAATAGGCCTTCTCCCTCTTTTAAATAATTGTATCTAAGACCCGTTAATATAACTTTTCATTGAAGTTCAATCACATGGGCCTTTGAAAAACAAATGTTTAAATAATAATAAAATTAAATGTCCCAATACTTTTTACTGACTTTTTTGTATAAAGGAGTGATTAAGTAATATAATTATTAACTCTTTTTTTCCCTGTAATTTCAAATTATACGTCTAATTATATTCTATGAATAAAATAAAGTGGGTATTGGATGGGTTCGTTCTAGTGAACTTGTGGGCTAGTCAGTTTTTGTTATTTCAATGTTAGTTATTTTATAGAAAGTTTATGTTAGCAAACTATAGCTTATAATTTTTTAAAAAGTAAAGATAAATTAATATGAATGCCTTGTCACCGACCAAGGAAGCATCCTTATTATTTAATTTTGCTTTTACCCTAAGAAAATTGTTATTTATTTATCAGTAGGTATAGACACTTGACTACGCTTGCTATTTTTACTATCTTCATTCATTACCATATCTTTTATTTTTAGTAGTTAAAATAATAGTAAATTCATAATTATTTACCGTTTTAATTTAGTCAAAATTAATAATTATTTTTTACTGTATTAATCTTACTCCAGAAGCAATTTCGTTCATTTGGGGTATGTTTTCTTTTTTATATATTTCAATAGCAATTATTTACAAAATATAAAATTCATAATTAAAACTATGGCTTCGAATTTAAATTTAATTTAATTCAAACGAATTGAAAATAAATTAAATTTAAATAAATTTGAGAATTTTGAACTTTAAAATATTTAGCTCGTGAAACTCATAAATTAAAAATTTTGAAATAAAATAATATTATTTTAAATAATATATATTAAAATAATATTATTATAATAATATTATTATAATAATTAATTAGTAAAAAATTTGATTCAAATTTAAATTCAAACTTTAACTCTATGCAAATCATGCTCAACTTTAAGTTTAAGCTTGACTCAACTTAAATCTAGATTTATAATGTTAAATCCAAAAACAATTTTGATAATCTTTTTTGTATGATACAATTCAACCCTAATTCCGAGTTCTTCATGAAATCGTTATGACTGAAAAGAAAAAAAACGAAAAACAAACAAAACACAAAATTCACCAACTTAAACCGATTTTCAATTATTTTTTTAAGTCAATTCTGATTCTGAGCAACAGAAATCTCAAGAGAGAAAGTTCAGATTCGCAAAAGTGAAGTTCAGAAGTAGAATATTAAGCACCATCTCAACTCCAAATCCGATGTGAGATTCCATTTGAAAACATTTTTAATACGAAAACGAAGAGATCTTACCGATCAAACAAAAAGATCAAAACAATCAACGCAAAAGATGACAGATAATAAAAGAACCAGATGTACCTCACTGTGCAGTCGTCTGATTCTAAACGAAGCTTCTATTTGATTGTAAGTTGTCAATCTTCTCGGCGAGTCAGCGGCAAGCAAAGAAGTAAGAACGCGAGCTTTTTCTTAAGCCTTTTGGCTAATAACTATAGAGATCAATCAATAAGAAAGCGATACTTTGTAAATTGGATTTGTATGGTCAGAATTTGTTTGGATTTATTGAGTGCGAAGACACCTGTTGCTGTTGTTGTTGTTGTTGTTATATAGTGCAAGGAAAATGGCTAAAATTGATGAAGAAGGAAAAAAATTCATCTTTCTCGTCTCTGGTTTGTCAACACAGTTACACCACGTGTCGTGCTGCATTAATTACTAATTTCGAATTTTTCATGTTTTTTGAGTGTTTTTTCCAGGCGTAAGGTCTACATCCTTAACAAACCTTTGGTAAAAAGAGCAATTTGAAAAATTTATATACCGATCGACGGTTTAGGCAATTGTGATACACCCAAATGTTTTTTTATTAGCATTAAAGATAAAATTATTATTTTATTAATAATATTTAAATAATTAAAATTATATCTTATTTTTTATTTAAAAAATTAATAATTTTTCTTTAATATTAAAGTTTAAAAATTCAGTTTTTTCTTTTACGGTTTGATATCTTAGAAATCTAACTACTTTCTCTAGCCAACAATGGCACTCCTCTCCAACATTTCTCTCTCTATAGCACTTTCTCTTGATGGGGTTTCTTTCTTGAAGGACAAAACTTTTGTCTAAACGACAAAGATGTCATTTGAATGATATTTCGTCGTCTAAATAAGATAATATTTTGTCTCGTCTAGATGATGAAGGATGAAGTTTTGTTGTTTAGATTTGGATAACAAACGTTGTCTTTCATCATCGTTTATCATCCTTAGGAGAAGAGAGAGTGGAAATCGGTGGCCATTAGTAATCGGAGAGATGAAAAAAAAGAAAAGGATTTTGAGGGATGGGAGGGAAGTCACTTTTAAAAATTAAAATTTGAGGTGAAATATAATTTTTAAAATTGAGAAAAAAATAAAATTATATATTTTAAAATATTATTATTAAAAATAATATATTTACTTTTATATTTAATCACAATTCTAATAAAAGTAAAATTTGTTGAGGATATGAGTTTTTGAATTATTATAAATGAATTTTTTAAGAGCAGGCTAAAATTTGAGTGGGGATAGCTGGCAGCATACTTGTGCTGTCAAATCAATATTTTATGCACCAATTTTAACTATTTAATTAGCGACAACCAATTTTAACTATTTAATTAGGTTTACTTGTGCTATGAAGTTAATATTATATGACTCAACTTTAAGTATGATGTGTTAAAAATTATTTTATTTTTAATTTAAAATTATTTAATTGATATATTATTTAATTTTTTATTAAATAATTAAAATTAAGTAAATATATTTTTATTGATATTTTCTTTTGTATATAAATAACAAAATTTCTTTATAAGGATTAATTTAAAACTGACATAAAAATCGTATTTAGATGAATATAAATTGTGTTATGATTGATCACAACTCAACCGTTTTGTTAATGATGTTGTAATTTAACTTGCAAACTTATTTAGTGTTAATGATTAACTACGTAGTTATGATTGATAAAGAACGAATGCACTGTAAAAGAGATCTTTTATCAAGTTTACAAAGTCTCTGTTATAGTATTACATTGCACACATTTTTGGTCAATTAAATCAATAAAAATGAAGTCATATCAATCATTTAAACATTTTTTCCGTTTAGAAAATATTAAACTTTTTCACAATCAAAATATTCTAAAGAAAAATAATAATTTACAAAATTAGAAAAATAAAATAGAAACTATATTGTTAATAGACATTAAATAAATGCTGGCAGTAGCAGATTCAAAAAAAATACAAGAAAAAGACATAGTTGGATGACCAAACATGCAAGTTATTTGGTTTTTCTTATTGATAGAGTATATGAGCAACAGTTATCTCCGCTTAAGCATTGGGTAAGCCAAAAAAACGTAGTTAGAGAAAACAAGATCTCATTTAAACACTCATCGACACACCTCAACAACCAACCTCTTGTCATTTTCCGACAATAGCTATCTTGTCATTTTCTGACAATATTCATCTTGCTTTTTCCGACGACATTAACAATGATTTATTTTTCAATTAAGTAATATTCACTTACTTTATTAGTGTCTTGATTTAATCTTTTTTACAACTACTAGGAAATTTTTATTGTAGTTTAATTAGTAAAGAAATTTTGTGACTAACAAACCCTGTACAAAGCACTCTACAAATACAAAACACTAAATTTGTACAAAGTAATACAACCCTTGACTAGCATTTACAACACTAAATTTGTATTATTAAATTTTCATGGATAGAAATAGTTGAGGTATAAAATGGTTCAGTTATCCAATAATTTCGATTCAATTATAAATTGATTAATATATAAAATAATTCAATTTTAATTTATAATTTTTATAAAACTAAAAATTCGATTTGATTTATAAAACCAGTTATCCAATTCGGTTAATCGATTTTGTATTCCCCTAATCCCCATTAATTATACCAGTTTAACATAATTATTGATTTATAAGACTAATCGTTAAATAAAGTTAAAATAATATAAAAAGATTAACGTGGGTTAAATTAGTTAATTATTATAACAATAAAAAATTATAAAATGTCACATCGTTAATAGTTATAATTTGTGATAAATAAATTATTATCCAAATAAAATGAACCTCACATTTCCCTATCAAACACATTGTTGAAAAGACAGGGAGAATTGAAACTTGGAAACTGTCCAAAACATTTGTCAATTATTCAGTTGGTCCGCTACTAATGTTTGTCATATTCTTAATGTGCTGTAAATTCTGCTTTCTGTTCATTGAATTTGTGATGTACTAGTACATCACGTCAAAGTTTCAAAATACAGTAGAATTATAAATATTTATTTTTAATATATATTATTATATAATTAAATAATTTTTATCTATTAAATTTTAAAAATTTAAATATCTATTAATTTATTAAATTTTAAAAAAATTAATTAAAATAGACAATTGGTTTGCCGTGTAAACTTTTTTTTAGCAGTAATTCTTATTTTTTACCTTTTTAAGTAAATTATATTTTTCATATCAAAAATACCCCTTATTTAATTTCTCAGTTTTTACCGTAATTTTTTACCGATTAATTACTTACGTTTCAAATTATACGCATTAAGATTAAGTTTTCTGTAATGAATAAAATCTACAGATGAAAAACAGATTAATTTTTTATAAATTAATTGATTCTTATATACTTTTATACCGTTACAAAATGAAAACGGTACGTTTTTCTCAAAATGATGCATTTTCTCCGAGTGGGTGTTTGAAGGGATGCGACAATTTGGAAAGAGTGCGGGAATTTGAAAAAGGGTGCAGGAAGGGGTGTGCGGGAATTTGGAAAAGGGTGCGGGAAAGTGTGCGGATGCGAGAATTTGGAAAAAAAGTGCAAGAAGGGGTGCAGGAGAAACATATCTCCCGCACCCCTTTATAATATATATTAATATATATTATAAAGGGGTGATATATTATAAAGGGGTGCGGGATCTCCTCCACCCATTTTATAATTCCCATACCTTTCCACATACCCGCACCCTCTACCAAATTCCTGCACCCATTCCCGCACCTGCACCCGCAAGCTTTCCCGCAACCTTTTCCAAATTTTCGCATCCCTTACCAAATTCCCGCACCCTTTTCCAAATTCTCGCACCCCTTACCAAATTCCCACACCCTTTTCCAAATTTTTGCACCCCTTCACGCACCCGCATCCCTTCCCGCACCCGTCGCACCCTTTTCCAAATTCCCGCATGCCTTCCCTCACCCTTTTTCTAAATTTCTGCACCCTTTCATGCACCCGGTCCCCTTACCAAATTCTCGCACCCTTACCAAATTCCCGCACCCCTTCACACACCCGCATCCCTTCCCGCACCCTTTTCTAAATTCTCGCACCTCTTCAAGCACCTGCACCGTTTTGAGAAAAATATACTGTTTTTTACACAACGCACTGTTTTGAGAGCGCGCTACTAAAAAACGCATAGTTTTTGAGACAACGCACCGTTTTGAAAAAATGACCGTTTGAAATGTAAGCAATTAATCGACGAAAAATTACAGTAAACGCTGAGAAACTAAAAGAGGGGTATTTTTGGAATGAAAAATATAGTTTGCTTAAAAAGATAAAAAGTAAGAATTGTTGCCGAAAAACGTTTACGTGCGAAACCGGATGCCTATTTTAATTAATTTCTCTAAATTTTATTATTATTGTTAGGAGAGAATTACCAATTTTTAAAATTAAGATAAAAAAAAAAGATTTCTTTTAAATAAAATCACTAAATATTGATTTTATCCTTTATAGTAACGGTAAAATTTACAAACGGATGAATATTTATGTTTTCAAAATTTAGCAAATAAAAATTTAGAAATGTACTAAACCTTGAGTGAGAATAAGTTTTTAACCTTTTAAATTAAGAATAAAGTAATATTTAATTATATTTATATAATAACTCAAATTTATTTATATACTTCAAATAAATATGCGTAATATTGGACTTCAAAATAATACATAACTTTTATAAAATAATTGAACAAACAAATTTATATAATTTTGAGACTCAACATTGTAATTAGATATTAATTAAATTAAATTGCCAGATGTTTAAGGAAGAGTGGAATGGGGGATGGCTAATCAGCTCTAATTATTTCGTTCCAACTAAGAATTGTGTGACGTGTAGGGTCCAAATTAAGAGATAATTGTTAAATGACAAAATACCCATTGACCCAAGAAAAAATATTAGGGGTTTCGTTAATTTTATTAATAATTAATATTATTTGCATAGAATACTACCAAACAAGCCAATTTCTTTACTATTTATACCAACAGCATTGAAGTAAAGCCAAGCTTGATTATCAATTATAAATTTATTAATCTTAATCAAACAAAAGCCTTTCCTTGTCTTCAATATAATACTAGTTTTGTCTATGTAATCAATCATATGGTAATTTTATTATTATTATCATTGATCAAGGTAATCTTAGATTACCTTCCTCTGTACCCGGATCATTCATAATATATTATTTTGATATCTAATTATTTATTTAAAATTATGTATATATAATATTACTTTACTTAATAATAGTAATAAGGGTTAAAAGACTTATTTCCACCTAAAGTTTAGTGTATTTTCAAACTCTTATCTACTAAGTTTTAAAAATCTAAATACCTATTCGTCAACTATTAAAGTTAATAAAATTTGTTAGTTTGAAAAATTTAACTGTTATTTAATATTTAATATTAAAAAAATAAAATTTCATCTTTTTACATTTTTTTTAATTTTAATCTTTTCCTTCCTTCATTTTTTGGCCAGCCTCTATCTTCGGCCACCATCGCTTTCTCTCCCAATGCTATTCATCTTGGTGCACTCTCTCTCTAACCACAATTAAGAGAAAGTGCACCAAATCGTGATAAGAAGATAAGTCATACCGCATCAAATCTCTCTCTCTCTCTTCCAGTTGAATTTTTCCTAGATCTAAGTTTTTAAAAGTTATATTTTTACCTCTAAGGTTTCAATATTTTTCTTCCTTCATTTTTTGGCCAGCCTCTATCTTCGGCGACCATCGCTCTCTGTCCCAACGCTATTCATCTTGGTGCACTCTCTCTCCGACCACAATTAAGAGAAAGTGCACCAAATCGTGATGAGAAGATAAGTCATACCACATCAAATCTCTCTCTCTCTCTCTCTCTCTCTCTCTCTCTCTCTCTCTTCCAATTGAATTGTGGTGAGAAAATGAACCGTGGTGACCAGAGAGAGAGTGTGTGCTTTCTTTGAACCCTAAATCACACTTTTTCTAGACAATTCGTGTCTTGTCTCTCTTATTCTCTAAACGATCAGAGGTATGCATTACACATATTTGTCAATCGATCGGAGGTTTGTTAGATCATCGATCAGTCTTTTGGGAGGCATAGTACTGACAGAGATGGGAGTTCGACCAGCTCCGATCGCCAAAGAGGAAAGAGAGAAAATGCAAACCCTAACAAGGAAAAAGTGAAGTTTTCAAAACTTAGAGTTGAGGATAAATTGTTATTTTTTAAAATTTAGGGAGAAAAAAAGATGAAAATTTATTTTATTTAATATTAAATAACAATTATATTTTTTAAACTAACAGATTTTATTAACTTTAATAATTGACAAGTAAGTATTTAAATTTTTAAAACTTACCAGATAAAAGTTTGAGATTGCACTACACTTTAGGTGGGAAGAGTAAGTCTTTGGTCTAGTAATAATGTGCTGGGTCATGCTATGAGAAGACTGTAGAGAACATGAATGTGTGCATTTGTCACCAAGTCTAAGATTCCGAACTGCATGAATGTTTAGGGGGCTACGGCATGTGCAGAGACGTGTCACCTCAGCTTAATTATTCAACACCAAGTGAAGGAATGTCTTTTAACAATAGGCTCAAATTAAATTCAATTATTATTCCAAAATATTTTGCCTTTGGTGAGTACAGAATCCAGGAATAATGTGTCCGTCTCCAAGATTTGTCCTCTAATGAATTGCCAAATGTAACAAAATAAAACAAAATTCACCATCATCCTAATTTGTTTTTGGGCAAAACACATATTCCCGACCCAATTATAGTGAAATTACATTCCCACCCTCTAACTTTCAAAAATCCAAACGCACACCCATAAGGTAAAATATGTTAAAATTTTTAGTAAAAATCATCATCTAATAATAATATTTAAAATATAAATATTTATATCATTTTATCTTATTGATTTAAAAAACTAATATTTTTTTCTCAAATTTAAGTTTTAAAAAGTGACATTTCCTCCCACCTAAGGTTTCAAATTTTGTTGACAAATTTTCAGCGAACAATGTTTGATCTCTCTCTCTCCCAATGACATCTCTTTCTGCAGAGCTTTCCTTTCGATTGATAACATCTGGATTTGATAGAATCCAAATAAAGAGTCAAAACTTTTCATCATGGCCTTCATCGTCCAAACAAATTGGTTTCATCAAGATAACAATGACGATCTAAATGAGGAGTCGTTCTCGTTGTTTAGACGAATGTTCAGACGAATTGGCTTCATTTGAATGATGATGACTGTCTAGACAAGGAGTTGTCCTTGTTTAGAGGAGGATGACTCCTCGATTGGATCGTCATCGTCGTTTAGACGAAACTAACTTTGTATCGATAACGAAGATCCAAATGAAGAGTTTCGACTTCTCAGATTTTGTCGAATCCATACGTTGTCAATTGGATGGAAAGCTTCAAAGGGAGAAATGTCATCAGAAGGGAGAGAGATTGACCGTCGTTCGCAAATGAAATTTGAAATGTAAGGGAAAATGTCATTTTTTAAATCTTAATTTTAGGAGAAAATTATTGATTCTCTAAATTAAGTGGGTAAAATGATATAAATTTTTAATTTTTTAAATATTATTTTTAAATGATGATTTTACTCTTAACTCTAACTAAAGATTTTAACAGATTTAAACCTATGGATGAGTGTTTAAATTTATAAAAGTTAGAAAATAAAACTTTGAAATTTCATTATAACTTAAGTGGAAATAATTCTTTTGGCCTTTATTTTTTTTAAAATTATTTTAAATAAAGTCAACGAAAACATTGTTATTATTATTATGGTAAATTCTACACCTACACCTTCATCTTCTACGTGTTATAATTCAATAAATGAAACAAACATTAATTTTTTTCAAAGATAATGCTTAGCTCATGAAAAACGCCTTACTACAAAATATAAGTACCTACTCTCTCATTTTTGTCATTTTACATGAAGCCAAGTTGTCATTAGGCAAGCTTTCACCACTAACCCTAATTTTAAATGTTACCCAAATTAATATTTATTGTGACTTGCAATTAAATTAGTTAATTTCTCTTCATACATCTTCATCGTCTTCACCATGTAGGCATAAATTATAGAATGGAAGTACAAATTAATAATACAAATGATTCTTATATCCGAAGGGCTTATCCAAAAGTCATAATCGATCGAAAACGATAGTTGATAGTTACATACAAGTGATTAAAATTAAACATATTATATAAAATTGATGTACATTTGAATTTTATTCCTAAATATACATCTATTTTAAATGCAAACTTAACCGTTCAATATTTTAACTTCAACGATTTTAAAAAATAATTAAGAAATTTTGTAAGAAATGGTATATATGATATATAGGTCATTTGACACAAAACTTAATATATGGGATTGACAAAAAAAATTAATAAATGAATGGTTGAGTAGTCCTATGTATATAGTTTTGTTTACAAATAATGATGTGTTATTATGTGATTGGATAGTTGAAAATTAAAGATAAAACAATATCCAATCACATAGTGACATATCGTTGTTTATGCACGTAATTTTATTGTTAAGTTTTTTATAAGCTAATCGAATAATTTAGAAAATATAAAACAAGTTTTCTTATGAAGGTTCATGGGAAATGTTATAAAACTTCAGCTAAATTTTATTTATGATTTTCAAAAGTAGACATCTTTTTTAATTTGAGAAAGAATTTTTGAGTTATAATTTGAAAGACAAAATGGGCTTCCAAATTTGGGCCTAAAAGGCTTTACATTGAGCCCAAAAGAGGCCCAATCCATTGAACTCCTGAAAAATGATAATGCAAACCCGGAAGCGGCAATGGATTTCTTAGAGAAGCAAGCTCATGCATTGCCCAGAATAACGGAAGATGCAATCTCTTCTTCATCCTTATAAGTTTCAAACTTTTCTACTATTTCAGTTTTCTGAACGTTAACATAGTTCAGAACAAACCTAACACTCTGAAATTTTGCTCCTTTTCCACGCTTTAGTCATCTTAATCCCTTCTTGTGTTTAATACTGGTTTTGGGTTTTTCGAAGCACTCAGATTCGATATTGCTTTTAAAATATTGGTTTTGATGGTTTTTCGAGCATCCGATTGCCAAAAAGTTCGCAAGTAAGGGAAAATTAGCGAATGATGAGCTATAACTTTTGAATAAGCCTAGTCAAGTAGCCGTAGAAGATAACGGGGTTGTTTCTAAAGTTGAAAAAGAATTTGAAAAGCCTGATGAAGAAGAGGCTATGAAGCCTTTTTTGGAGTTCCTTAAGCCTAGAGAATCAGTGGAGGATGTGGAAGAGAAGGGGAATGGACTGGGAGATAGTGATGAGAATGTTAGTGTGGATGATACTGTGGAGAGAACAAGAAGATTAGTGTGGAGTATTATGAGCCTAAACCGGGTGATTTTGCAGTTGGTGTTGTGGTTTCTGGCAATGAGAATAAGCTTGATGTGAATGTTGGGCAGACTTGTTGGGTACAATGTTGACTACGGAAGTGTTGCCTTTGTATGACAGAGAGATGGATTTCTTGTTATGTGATTTAGAGAAAGATGCCGAGTTGTTTATGGTTGATGGGAATTGTTAAGGACCATGATGCTATAGGTGGGGGCTCAGGGCTGGGAAGGCATGTTGTGGAGACTGGGACTGTTTTGTTTGCTGAGATTCTTGGGAGGACTCTCAGTTGTTGGCTGTTGCATTCAACTAGAAGTTTGTTCCGAAAGATGGCTTGGCATCGAGTGAGGCAGGTTCTTTTCTTGCTTTTTTTTTTTTTTTTTCCTGTATGGTTTTGGAGGTTTTGTTAATTTGATACAGAACTTATAGCGTTGTTATATCTGAAGGTAATATATTGTTTTAGAATGATGTAATCTATCTGAGATATTTAAGTCTGATTTCATTTGAAGGTACTAAGAATTCAGATATTTTTCATCTGCTGCATGAATTGAGATACATAATAGTTTTTTTTTCTTTGCAACTATTTTAGTTGCAACCATTTAAGCTTCAGTCAATGCTACAGGAATCCAAGTTTTACTGTGCAATTTGAGTATTTTTTGATGAATATACCAACTTTTCGACAGATAAAACAACTTAGTGAACCGATTGAGGTTATAATTACAGAGCTGAACACTGGTGGTCTTCTTACAAGAATTGAGGTTTGTTGTCATCGTTGTATGTTTGTTCATTCCATGTGGCTCGATGTCAAGTGTTTATTAATTTCAGATTTTCTTTTTCAGGGTTTACAAGCATTCCTTCCCAAAGCTGAGTTTCTGAATAGAGCTAACAGCTTCACAGAATTGAAAGAAAATGTTAGTTCAAATTCTTTGGAATTTTTCTATGATGTGACTTTAGGCTGCTTAATTGGTTGTGATTTTTGTTTGTAGACATGTGAGGCTTTTACCATTGATAGACATTATTGTTACAAAATTCATGAAATAATTGCCACATTAACAATCTTTTGCTATCAGAGTTGCACTATGTTACATTATCTAGGAATTCATAAGATCACTTGTACCTGTAGTTACACTTTTTACCAGGGGTACCTTAATTGTACTGAGTTTTTTGATAATTCAGGCAAAATACTTTTTTTATGTTTATTTTTTCTCACATTTTTTTCATTGATTATAAGTTTCTTATGCAATTGTTTTCTTGATGTTGTAGGTGGGGCACTGTATTAATGTGCAAATTACTTGAATAAATTAAGCCACTAATGACTTAACACTGAGTGAAAGGGAAGCTTGGGTCAGTTTGAGTCAGTTTCAGTGTAGCACTTATGTTATTCTCTCTTATTGTTAATTGATGTATTCTTTGTTTTTGGTGGGAGGAAAAGGAGGCATGCTGATTTTATCATAAATGTTGCAGGCAGTGTTACATCTTAAGGAGGGAACACTTTTAGATGGAACTCTTAAGAAAATCTTTCCATATGGAGCTCAAATTAGGATAGGTGAGTACAATGAGTTATTCAGAAGGCAAGAGTATTCTGCAATGAAGTTTATGTATATCGCCCAGTTGGTTTGTCCATTTTGGTTGATCAATTGATGAAATACATTAGAAGACGGGAATCCAAGTTAAGCTGATATTGGAACAGTGAGGTGTGGGATAGAATAAAAATAAAAAATGGCTAATGTAATTGTTTTGAGTATAGCTACTTAGTGACGTGTAGCACCAACAGAAGGGAAAAGAAAAGTTTAAGTGAGAGAGATTGGATGAGGAATGTCAAAATAGAGGCCGGAAAGAAAAAAAGGTGCTATTGTTTTTAGTGTGGCTTTGTTGGAGTTCATTCCATGCACCAAAATGGAAAAGAAAAGGGTTAGAGAGAGCTTCAGTAATAAATAAAAAACAACAGTGAAGAAACAAAAGAAGCGGCTCTTTCATTGACCTTAGCTGGAGATTTTCACGTGTACGTTGCTTCAAATTCAAATATTTCCGAATATTATTGATAGAATGAGATGAAGTTATGGCTAAATGCTCTTCCAAATAAACAAAATAAAAGGAGTTGATGACTCAATGACAGAATATGTAACGCAAATTTGTTGTTTGCCCTGTGGATCTCGTAATTTTACACTTTGCATTGGTTGAAATCAAATAATTTTCTCTCTTAAGAAAGTTTTGCTGTACAAGATGACTTGAGGATGGTGCAAATATGTCTGTATTCTTTCCTTTACTTGGCCCAAGTTTCACGTGCAAGTCTCAAGTATATATTTACCCAGTATTTGCTAAGCAGCTTTATTAAATTCTGATATTTTGCATAAATTTCATTAGATATTGAGAGTCTGTGTCTTCTTGTGTGTGTTGAGGTAACGTTGAAGAAATGTCCTAATTTTCTCTATGATTTTTAGCAGGTTGCTTCATGTTTCATCTATGAGCCGCACCCAAGTTACTTCTGTTAGTGACTTACTTAAGGAGGATGAGAAGGTCAAAGTTCTTGTTGTGAAGTCAATGTTCCCTGGCAAAATTGCTCTCAGGCAATTGAGGTTTGGGTTGTTTGGTTTTGAATCTTTTTCATGCATGTTTGAAATTTCCAATATGTTAGTTTTGAAAACAATATTCATGACTTCCTACTTAAATTCCCATCTTGATTCAGAAGTTTTACTTCACATCAATGCATGCATCTTCGTTCATACTGTGTATTATGATGGCCTATGTTTGAAGATTGCTTTTAGTGTGGTATCTCTGACCTCAAAAGTGAGCGTGGCCTCTTTATAACAAACAAAGAGGTAAATATAGTATTTTTTTGGGCATGAAGGATGCTTTCTTAGTTCATTTATTAGATCTTAATTCATATAATTTTGTATCCTTTCAAAGAGAGTATTGTCTGAAGCTGAAGAGATGGCAATGAATTACCAGCGGAAACTACCCGCTGTTTCAGGTCCCAATTCAGAACCCTTCCATCCGACACTCTTCTTTTCCATAATGAAGCAAGTTTTTGCGCAAATTGGAAGTGGTTCAAATTTGAGAAGTAAAAATGAATCAGATTAAACTTGCTTCCATGATTTCAAACTGGGAAAAGAGAGGCAATATGCCTTCTCACACTCTGTGCAAAGGGGTGTGTGGGATATGTGATGCAATGAGGAAGATTCTTAAATTAGGCCATTGATCTTTTGGAGTATCAGAAATCAATTTTTTTTTTAGGCCAATAATTTCTGTTTCAAGTTCAGAATCAAATGGTGACTAATTAGGAAGAGAGGCATGAAATTGTTACAGACTTGTTTAAGCAATTGTTGTACATGTGTAATATAAATCCTAGTT
Source organism: Mangifera indica (assembly GCF_011075055.1). Taxonomy (NCBI): domain Eukaryota; kingdom Viridiplantae; phylum Streptophyta; class Magnoliopsida; order Sapindales; family Anacardiaceae; genus Mangifera; species Mangifera indica. The sequence continues at coordinate 5,460,750 of NC_058155.1, read as the reverse complement.
AGTAAATTCATGTTTTATTAGTGTATTATAGGTGCTGATCGTATTTTACCATTTTAAACATGTTTAGTTATATCTTTGAATCTAAAACATATAAAATACGTATTTTATATCTATGTCGTATTAAACCCATATTATATGTTGTCATATTTTTTAATTTGATATATATAATTTAAATAACTAATTATATAATGATATATTATCTGAATACTCAAAACTAGATGTATATATATTTTTATCGATATGATATTAGCAAAGATAGAAGTGTTACTTGGAAACTTCAACTTTAAACTCGAAACAAAAACATATTTTTATATATAAATAGCAGAAAACATGATTTTCCTTTCTGGGGGCAACAAAATCTTTTGAGTTGAGAAGTGTTGAATTTAAAGATGATGGGTGTACAATAAAACTGAAGCAGGATTCCAGAAAATATGTGACTGCAGAAAGCTACACAGTCATTGACAAATCCTACTCTACTATTATATGTATAATGTATTTCATATTTTAAGTATTAGGCTGCCGCCTTCCTTCTTTTTTTTTTTTTTTGGTCTTCTTTACTTTTATTATATTATATGATAATAAATAAACAAACATTATCAATATTTAATATAAATATATAATCTAAAGTTGCTGCTTGGCATGCCCTAAACTGATTAGGGTTTGGGGCTCCATGAATTCAATACAACAAAACCATAAAATAAAAATAGAGAAAGATACCCTCAAAGTCAGTCTTTGTTTTTGACTAAAATAAAATTCAAATATGTGTATAAAATGTTTGGGTGATTACTGATTATTCACATGTTTGAATGGCACCTAAAGATTTTTAAAATATATATATATATTAAAAAAATAAATTTCTAGAAATTGGGACAATAATAACTTTAGGGCCATTTAGTCTAGTTGATGGTAAATAAAAATTATTTTATTAATCTATTTAATATTATTTATATTATTATGTTTCATTTATAAATAATAAAATATTCTGATAATATTTTATTATTAATAGTGATATGACATATAATATAAATAATAATCTTATTATTACTTTTATTTTAGGTATTAAAAAATTATAAAAATAATTTTAATATTTCATTATAATTATATTTTTATTTATTAATTTTCAGAACAAAAATAAATATTTTCAATTAATATAACAAGTAATATAAAAAAATATTTTAGAATAATTATAGTCAAAGATATTTAAGTAAAATAATATATCAATATTCTTTTGTTACTTCTAATTAAACACAATAATTATTTATATCAAACAAAATTTATCAAATTTGATCAAATATATTAATCATTTATATATAGTAATTTTTTATGAAATTTATTTTTAAGGTAATTTTTTAATTTTAGTAATAAAATATTACCCAAATCAAATGCACCCTTCAAGAACTTTAAAGCTTAATCGTGTATATACAATTAGAGCAATGTTATGTGTACACATTTTTAATCATAATTTAGATGCACAGATGATGTATTATTATATAATTAGATTTTATTTTATCTTTAATTTAAAATTATTCAATTACATAATGACACATTATCTGTATACTTAAATTGTGTATCAAAAATATATATACAGAGTTTTATTAATACAATTAATCTATTTGTAATTAGTTCAAATATAAGTAAATTAAAACGAAATTAATGACCAAATAGATTATTATATACTAATAAAATTATGTAAATAAATTATATTAACTTATTTATACAAGCTGATATGACAACAATTGATTGAGTGATATTATTATTTATTTTTTCTCTCATTTTAAAATCATTCAATAACATATTGCTAGTATAAATAACTTAGTAAGACTTTTATTATGTATATAACATATATAACATTATTCCTTATATATCTATATGTCTATATAATGTTCACTTTATTTATTAACTATCATTATGAAAACAGCAATCTTCTGTATACCTAGTTTAAAATAGATAATTAAGTACTCAAATGATATATCATCATATGATTGAACATATCATTTAAATAGATATGACAATTTTGATCATAATTTAGGGTATTTGACCTTCTCTGATTTTAATGGGTAGGAGATTCCCAATAGAAACACGAAGAAAGACTAGGACAGGACAAAAAATATCCCTATAATCAAGGAAGGGGATACATGTCATGTTCTCGTGCCTGTCTCCATCCTCGCCTTTTTATATTAATATTTTTACTTAAAATAGTAACATATCCTTATAGTTTTAGATTATTTATGTTTTTTAATTTATTAATGTTTTTATTATGTATATTAAAATGGTTAATATATGATATTTGTGACAATTAAAATAGTGCTTTGGTTTTAAATTTAGTTAAGTTTGTTATTTAATATATTTATATTGTAATTAAAGAGTACGGGATAAAGATTTTTCTCTATGAGATAAAGATGGGAACTGAAATGGAGAGAATATTTTTCTTTGTAGGAGGAGACAAAAAATTATTGTCCTCTCTGTAATAGAGATAGGTCGGAGATGAGGAGTGATAATTCCTCTCCACCTCTCATCATTGTTATCTCTATCTCTGAGTATCTAATATTGATTGTATATAGTTTTATTATTATTAAAGATAAGGGTATAGGCAAAGGCATATAAAAATTAAGAAGAATCAATAAATTAATTGCGGTGAACTGACTAATCAGAACAGGCCAAGTATTTTTTTCTCATTAACCATTAATTAATTTAAATTTATAATTTAATCAGTGGTTAATGAGAATAAAATACTTGGCATGTTCTGATTGGCCAGTTCACCGCAATTAATTTATTATCACCCACTAATCGAGAAAACAATAGAATCCTAAGTCAAACTACGGTCAAACCCACTAAAAATCAGGTGGATAAAGCATAATAATTGTAATCTTTTAAACAACAGCAAAACAAATTATTTATTTGACTATTTAATATTAGATTTAATTAATTAAATAAAGTTATAACAGTAAACATTGGAGGCTTTTTATATGAATCTTGTAGCTTTGAGAGGGAACTACTTGGGACCTTCCTAATTAATCTTATTATGGCCAAATGACAATTTCTCACCCAAGGTTTGGTATAAAGACAAAAATATATTCACAGGATTTCAAAAACCTAAACATCCAGTCATGGTTTAGTCCATCTCCACTCACCCAAGAATTTTCTATTACGATTAAAGATAAAATCATTATTTTATCAGTAATATTAAAATAAATAAAATTATATCTTATTTTTCCTTTTTAGTTTAGAAAACTAATAATTTTCTTTATAATTATGTTTAAAAAAATTTATTTTTCCCCCTAGGATTTGATATCTTGAAATTCAATCACTTCCTTTGGTGAACGATGGCCTCCTTCTTCTATATTTTTCTCCTAATAATGCTTTCTCCTAGTAGCGTTTCTCTCTCGAAGGACAAAATTTTCGTTTGGATGACAAAGAACAACACTTCATCATCCAGACAAAACATTGTCCAACAAAGGACAATGCAGACAATGCTTCACCGTCAAGATTTGGAAGATGAACGTTGTCCTTAGGTTTAGGTTGAAAATTGACAGTCACTGGTGGCTAGAGAGATGAAGAAAAAACCTAAAGATTTGGGTAAAAAAAACAAATCACTTTTTAAAGTTGACACCTAGGTGAAATATCAATTTTTAAAATCTAGGAAGAAAAAATGAGATAAAATTATATATTTTTTAATAATATTGTTAAAATAATATTTTTACTCTTATATTTAACCACAGCTTTAGTGAAAATTTAAGGATGGATATGTGTTTGGATTTTTAAAACCCTGCAGTATGGTTCTGTCTTTGCACCAAACCTTTGGTGGAAAAGAGTTCTTTGGCCTTTTATCATTAATCCTAGTTAATTAATAAAACTGTAATCCAACGCTTAATATTTATTAATTAAATCTCTCCACATATAAATTAATTAATATAAAATAAAAATAAAATCTTTGAGTAACCTAAGCAAGTTAGGTTGGACATTACTAATTAATGCAAGAGTTAATGATACTTAAAGCGTACTAAATGCAATTAATTGTAGCTTTTCAAATCTCCTAATTATTAATATATTAATAACTAAAAAATTATCATTAATGTATTTAATAATCAATTTTGCATAAAAAATTTTCTGAAATTATGGGAATTTGATAAGTGAATAAACCCTCTAATAATTAGGTAAATACACTTTTAAATGTAAAATTATGGGCACCTTAAAATATGCTCTATAATACTTTCAGAATTTTGTCAATTAAATAATCTAATATTGATTTTATAGAAATTATAAAATATATAATTAAAAAAGAAATAAATATAAATGTACCCATTACACAAAAATAAATTTTGTTAAGGCCAAGGACTTATTCCCACCCAATGTTTAGTGTATTTTCAAACACCTACTGCAAGATTTTAATAAGTTAAATACCCATCTGTCATCTAATTTTTGTTTGATTTTTCTATTAGTACTAAGAATAAAATCATTATTTTCTCAATAATATTATAAAATATATAATTTTATCATATTTTTTCTCAGGTTTTTGAAAACTGACAAATCATTTTTGTCTCTTCTTTAATGAAGACGATGTCATCGTCTTCTCATCTTCTACTAAGGAGAGAGACAATTGATGGGAGGAAAAGGGTGGAGATGGTGACCATAGAGGGAAGAAAAAAATCCCTAGGAATGTGAAAAGGGAAAAAGTCACTTTTCAAAACACAAAAAGTTAAGGTTGGAAGAAAATTGTCAGTTTTAAAAACTTGAGAAAAATAAAATAAAATTATATTTTTTTACTATTACTTGTAAAATAACGATTTTACCTTTAGTCATAATAGAAGTTAGATAATCAATGAGTATTTAGATTTTTCAAACATTATAGGTGGAAGTTTTGAAATACACTAAACCTTAGATGGAATAAGACTCTTGGCCTATTAATTAATGTTGAAAATGTTTGAAGGCCAAAGGACTATTTCACCCCCAAGTTTTAGTGCAGTCTTAGTCACACCTATGAAGTTTGAAAAATTCAAAATTCCACCTATAGGCTAATTTATGTTAAAAAAGTATTGGTAAAATCATTATTTCATTAATTATATTAAAATAACATAAAATTCATTAAGTTTTTCCCCTCACAGTTTTAAAAACTAACAAATTTACTCTTGTCAAAAAGTTTTTTAAATTTCGAAAGTAATGTTCACCCCCCCCCCCCCCCCAAACTTAGGATTTAGTTTTCAGAGGCTTTTCGACCATCGGAGAAAGAGCTTCAACCCACCATCTCACTGGCCACCTTTGAAGCTTCTAGATCGTGCACCAAAGACTCATCTTTGTCACCTCTTCTTCCACTAGAGAATGGCGACTTGGTGGCTGACGAGTAGTGGGTTGAAGTGTTGTCGTCGGTTGCCAGAGATGGTGGTCAGAGAATGTCTGAAAAATAATCCCTAGGTTTTGGAGGAGGGAATGTTACTTTTGAAAGTTAAAAAACTTTAGGCATGGGTGAAGTTATTAGTTTTTAAAGCTTTCGGGAGAAAGTAGAATGAATTTTATATTTTTTTAATATAATTAATGAAATAACGATTTTACCTTTACTTTTTTTAATGGAAGTTAGCCCATGGGTGGGACTTTGGGTTTTTCAAACCTCATGAGTGTGACTTTGAGTTTTTTAAACCCCATAAGTGTGACTTTGGATTTTTCAAATCCCATGAGTTTGACGTTAAAAATACACTAAAACTTGGGGGTGAACTGTCATTTGGCCATGTTTGAAGGATATTTGGTGCGGCTAAATTGATAGAACAGAGTCAAACCCTAGATCAAAAACCCTAATCGTAAAGTGTGCCCTAATTTATTCCCAAATCAGAGAAAATTATGTATTTCATGTGGCAATCTCCACTCCCAAAACGAACCCACTTCCTCTTCCTCGGTAATTTCATCCCTTTTTTTTATCTTTACTTAATTTCACTCCTCTACAGTAGTTTCACTGTCCAATTTTCATTTTATACTAATAACTTTCATAAATCTCATCTACACCCCTATGATTTCGACTAATGTATCATCTCTATTTGAATCGAGCTGAGCCGAGCCGAGCTCAAATTCAAGCTCACCTTGTTGTTCAAGTTTGAATTGAGTTTTTAAGTTTGATTTCATACTATAACTAAACAAAACATAACTAAAATAATGTCATTTAAATACGTATTGATTAAAATGATATTATTTTAATTGATTTATATTAAAATTTTTTAGACACACGATCTTGATGAGTCAAATGTCTGTAAAACTCAAGTTAAAATATATTTAATTTTCATATTTAAATTTAAATTTAAATTTAATAGATTTAAACTTTTCTTCTAACTCAAATAAACTCGATTCAAATATAATCTTATACGCTTACATAAAACTTAATGTGGACTAATTGAAAGGGGTAAAACACTAGAAATAATGAAATGGGGGAGATCATTGTATTTGAAATAATGAGGGGTCTATCAATGCTATTTCAAAATTTTTACAGACACTAAAATAAAGATGCTCCGGTGAAACTTTTCTCTATATGCACGCCTCCGCGTTTAGGGCCAACTGATTTATTATTAAGTATGAAATAAAATAAAATAAAATAAAAAGACAGAGAAATTAAATTAGTTGGTTGCTGTTACACTTTTACTTTAACCTTTCACAATCTCCTAAGCTTTGATCATCAAACTCTTCCTTTTCCAATGCACAACCACAGAAGAACACACTCACTCCTCATTTCTTTTCTCGGACCCTTGTCATTCGGTTTTGCCTTTCAGTATCCCGTATACATAATTTTATATATAAATAATAATATATTAGATAATTTAAAATAATAAATAAAATAATACTTAATTATATAAAAATATAGTAATATTTATATATAAAAGTATGTATATTATTTTTTTACATAGTGTTATTGTTTGCCTCTTATTTACTATATATTAAAATTGAATTATTAATTTATTTAATATAATAATTATAAAATTAATTATTATATATAAAATTTTATTTATTTAGTATAATTGATTTAATCATAAAAAAACGGTTAAACTCAAATAAGATCTTTTTGTTACAAAAAAATCAATTTCAGATTGTTTATTATTTATTTTTGGTATTTTTTATTATATTTTGATACATAATATCAATATTAGTATTGATGATTAATTAGTGTATATATCATTGATTACTGAGTGGTTAAAATTAATAAAATCAGTTAAATTTTAGAGGTAAAATCGTTATTTAATATTAAAAATAATAAACATATTATCAAATTTTCTCTCATAATTAAATTTTGAAATGTTATATTTTTTTCCTATAGTTTTTTAGTTTTTTTTTTTTCTTTTTTCTAACGCCATCACTGACAAACTCTCTCTCTCCTTTTTTCCAACGTCTTCTCTTTAACTTTGTCATTCAATGACAAAACGTCTTCAGTATTAGAAGAAGACAGTGATGAAGATGAGCAGAAAACTCCAAAAAAAGGGGACAAAAAGGGATGGAGAGAAAGTCTGCTAGTGAAAATATCGAAAAAAAGGAGGAAAAAGAAAACTTTAAAAAAAAAAATAATGTTTCAAAGTTCAATTTTGAAAAAAATTATTAATTTTAGTGATTCACGAATGAATATTTAAATTTTTAATAATTAAAGATATTAATAAAATATAATAAACTTTAGGTGGGACTTAGTCGTTTGGCCTTGTTCTTTTGGGTTATTAAGAATTTGACGGGCATTATTAATTATTTAATTTTTATGGACAAATATATTTATTTAATAATTTGTATCTTATAAAAGTAATATATTATGTATTACAATTTTGAATATATAAATGTATATATTTATTTGTATTATTAAATAATTAAATATTATTTTATTTTTAATTTAAATTTATTTAATTATATGATAATATATATAAAATATCTATTTATTTATAATTTTAAAAAATATATATAATTTTATTAATTTTATAAAGATTTAAGCACTAAGTTAATTTATCTTGTTTTTTTTTTAATAAGTAAACACATTGCTTTAAAATAAAAAGATTTTTGCTATTATAATAGGAGTAATACTATGTGTATCTATTTTTAGTATATAATTTATATACACAGTGATGTGTCATCATATAATTAAGTAATTTTAAAATATGTATCATCATATAATAAAGAAATATCTAATCACATGATAATACCTTATTTATGTACATAAATTGTGTACAAAAAATGGGTACACATAGTTTTATTATTATAATAGTTATGCTACAGACCCTGACCGTTGGATTAGTTGCATCGTTAAATGCAGAGTAAATCCTAAGCGTCAGATCCTCAAAATCAGCGATCATTTCCGTGGAGCCCACATGGCTGTTGACATCCCTCAGATCGTGACACATGGAGATGTAGAGACAAACAAGGGCGATGATATGATATAACCGAAAACATTTTAAGGCTTCATTGCCTCTTCACCTGGATAACAAAACCAAGGGCAATTTAGGCCATCGAAAAAGCAAAATAAAAATATAATTTAATTTTTAATTAATTAGTAAAATAAAACAAAATAAAAAGCAGTGGCGCCCCACTCACTCGATTAAAAATCTTAATTGAACTCTGAAGTATTTAAATCCAAAAACAATACAGAACAAAACAAAACAATCAACTCACACCCTCTCAAAAACTTACGCTCTCCAAATCTCTCCTCTCAGAACTCTGCCACCACCACCACCACCACTCAATTCTGAAACCATTCACCCAGTTTGCGTATACGTTTCATGGCATGCATGAGCATGATGATGGAGTTCTGTGCATGCTTTCATCGAGCTTGCTAAGCAGAAGGAAAGGCCTGTATTTTTTTTTTTTGTTTGTTTCTTTTGATCAGAACCTCCATTGATGAAGGTTGACGATTAAAGATTTATCTTTGTTTTGTTTTGTGAAGTATAAGTTTCGAGTTCAACTCTTTAGTGTGAAGCTTAAGTATTGTTATGAATCTCTTTCACATGGATGTTGCCTCCAAGAGTGGACTTTCACCATCTTCTTCAGTGTTACTAAGACTTCCACCATTACATTAACCTTCATTTTCTCATCAATCCCAGTTCCTGAAATTCCATTAGCTTTCAAAGTTTTTTCCTTTTTTGGTTTTGGTTAATTTCTATGGCCGCTTCTTCTCTTTTGTTTTTCTCATTCTTGTTCTTGTTGTCAACAAACACTTTGGTTTCTTCACTTTCTCCTGATGGAGAAGCTCTTCTTTCTCTTCTCTCAGCGGCTGGTCCTTCTGCAAAGGCAAGCTCTTCAATCCTTTCTTCATGGGACTCTTCAAGCTCAACTCCATGTTCATGGCAAGGCATTACATGTTCTCCTCAAAACAGAGTTATCTCCCTCTCTATACCAAACACTTTCCTCAATTTGTCTTCTTTACCTCCACAACTCTCCTCTCTCTCTTCTCTTCAACTCCTCAACCTTTCCTCCACCAACATTTCAGGCACCATCCCTCCCTCTTTTGGCCAACTCACTCATTTGCGCCTTTTAGACCTCTCTTCCAACTCCCTCATTGGCTCCATTCCTCCGGAGCTCGGCCTACTGAAATTGCTTCAGTTTCTTTTCTTGAACTCCAATAGACTTTCTGGAAGAATCCCTCCTCAGCTTGCAAACCTAATTTCACTTCAAGTATTTTGTTTGCAAGACAATGTGCTTAATGGTTCAATTCCTTCTCAGTTGGGGTCTCTTGTTTCTCTTCAAGAATTTAGAATCGGGGGCAACCCATACTTGACAGGAGAGATTCCTCCACAGCTTGGACTTCTTACAAATCTCACCACATTCGGAGCCGCAGCCACTGGCCTTTCTGGTGTGATTCCTCCCACAATTGGTAACTTAATCAATCTTCAAACTCTTGCTCTTTATGATACAGAAATTTTTGGTTCAATACCGCCTGAACTTGGGCTGTGTGTGGAGTTGAGAAACTTGTATTTGCATATGAACAAGCTCACTAGTTCAATACCTCCTCAACTGGGTAAGTTGCAGAAACTTACTAGTTTGCTTCTCTGGGGCAATGCCTTGTCTGGACCGATTCCGGCTGAGTTGTCAAATTGTTCATCTCTTGTTGTGTTTGATGCTTCTGCTAATGATCTTTCTGGTGAAATTCCTGGTGACTTGGGAAAGCTTGGGGCTCTTGAGCTGCTTCATTTGTCTGACAATTTACTCACTGGTTTAATTCCATGGCAGTTGAGCAATTGCTCAAGCTTAAGCACTCTGCAGCTTGATAAGAATCAATTATCAGGTGCTATACCATGGCAGATTGGGAAGTTGAAGTACTTGCAGAGCTTTTTCTTGTGGGGTAATGCAGTGTCTGGAATGATACCTTTGTCTTTTGGCAACTGCACAGAGTTATATGCACTTGATCTTTCGAGGAACAAGCTTACTGGGTCAATCCCAGAGGAGATTTTCAGCTTGAAGAAGCTGAGCAAACTTCTGCTTCTAGGGAATTCATTATCTGGCGAATTGCCTAAAAGTGTTTCAAATTGTCAGTCACTAGTGAGATTGAGGCTGGGAGAAAACCGGCTTTCAGGGCAGATTCCGAAGGAGATTGGTCAATTGGAGAACTTGGTCTTTCTTGATTTGTACATGAACCGTTTCTCTGGTGGTCTGCCCTTCGAGATTGCCAACATTACAGTTCTTGAGCTACTGGATGTGCACGATAACTACATTACTGGAGAAATTCCATCTCAGTTAGGAAAGCTTGTGAATTTGGAACAGCTTGATCTCAGTAGAAACAGTTTTACAGGGGCAATTCCAGAAAGTTTTGGAAACTTCTGTTACTTGAACAAGCTCATCCTCAACAACAATCTTCTTACAGGGTCAATTCCGAAATCCTTTTGGAATTTGCAGAAACTGACTCTGCTTGATTTGAGCTATAATAGTCTATCTGGCCCTATTCCACCAGAAATTGGTTATGTGACAAGCTTAAGTATCAGTTTGGACTTGAGCTCAAACACGCTTACAGGAGAGCTCCCAGAGACAATGTCTAGATTGACACAGTTGCAATCACTTGATATTTCTCACAATATGCTATATGGCAAAATTAAAGTTCTGAGTTCTCTTACTAGTCTCACTTCCTTGAATATCTCCTACAATAACTTTTCAGGTCCTATTCCTGTTACCACATTTTTCAGAACTCTATCTTCCAATTCCTATCTTCAGAACCCCAATCTTTGCATATCCACGGATGGATCTACTTGTTCTTCAGGTCTCATTCGAAAAAATGGATTGAAGTCTGCCAAAACTATATCTTTGATTTGTGTGATCCTGGGTTCAGTGACCATAGCTGTTATTGCTTCATGGATTTTGGTTACTCAAACTCACAGGTACATGGCAGCGAAATCATTGGGAACATTGCCTTCTTCCTCAAGAGCTGAAGATTTCTCCTATCCATGGACCTTCATTCCCTTTCAGAAGCTCAACTTCACTATTGACAACATCCTGAGTTGTCTGAAAGATGAAAATGTGATTGGTAAAGGCTGTTCTGGGATCGTCTACCGGGCTGAAATGCCCAATGGTGATATAATTGCTGTGAAAAAGCTCTGGAAAACAAAAGGAGATGGAGAACCAGTGGACTCTTTTGCTGCTGAAATTCAAATTCTTGGACACATTAGGCATAGAAACATTGTCAAGCTCCTTGGCTATTGTTCCAATAAAAGTATTAAGCTTCTGCTTTACAACTACATATCCAATGGTAATCTACAACAGCTTTTGCAAGGGAATAGAAACTTGGATTGGGAGACCAGGTATAAGATTGCAGTCGGTTCAGCTCAGGGTCTAGCATATCTCCACCATGACTGTGTTCCTGCTATTCTTCACAGAGATGTCAAGTGCAATAACATACTTCTAGATTCCAAATTTGAGGCTTATTTGGCAGATTTCGGATTGGCAAAGATGATGAACTCCCCAAATTACCACCATTATATGTCCAGAGTAGCTGGTTCCTATGGTTATATTGCCCCAGGCAAGAATCTTGTTCATTTCTTTATTTTATGACATTAATTCGAATATTTTTCATGTTTGCATATTGTGATTCAGCTTATTTTAAGTTCTCTGTTCCATATCTAACATGATCATGCAACCAACATTGCAGAGTATGGATACACCATGCGCATAACCGAGAAGAGCGATGTGTACAGTTATGGAGTGGTTTTGCTTGAGATCCTAAGTGGCCGGAGTGCAGTTGAGTCCCAGGTTGTTGATGGACAACACATAGTTGAATGGGTGAAAAAGAAAATGGGAAGCTTTGAACCAGCTGTATCAATTCTAGATGCCAAACTCCAAGGTTTACCAGACCAAATAGTGCAAGAAATGCTTCAAACGCTAGGCATTGCGATGTTTTGTGTGAATTCCTCTCCTGCAGACCGACCGACAATGAAGGAAGTCGTTGCATTGTTAATGGAGGTGAAGAGCCCTCCTGAAGAATGGGGCAAAACTTCTCAACCTCTAATAAAACAGTCCTCAAATCAAAGTTAGATTTCTTATTATTTTTGTTACTTTTATTAGTTCTTTCAACATTGGTAACTGAGTTACTTTCTCATCCCAGTATACAAGGAGAGGAAACTGAGTGGAGGAAGAGCAGCTTTAGATGGTTATCTTGGGGTTTCTTGTACAGTTTTAGAATCATCAATGTGGCCTTTTTTGCTTTATGTTTTTGTTTGTTTTCTTATTTCTTCGCCATGTTTTTGCTCACTGATTCGTGTTACTTTTTTCCTGAATTTTTGCCTGAATTCAGGAAACTCAGAGACAATTCCAAATCCACCAGAATCTCAGCCTGATTTTAGGTTGAATATTGTCAGGGAAAGTATTCCAAGTTCAATACAAGAAAACAAAAAGGCTACCATGAGCTATAACCTTGTAGAGCCATCTTGAAATCTAGAAGAAAGAGTAAAACAAATGTGAAACCAAAAACAATTTCTTGCATACTGGTGACCAGTGATAGCCCTAGTGATAAAAGTAGTGATAGACTTAGAGATAAAATTTTTGGGGTTAACTTATCAAAAAAAAAATTTGGGGGTTAAAGTGAAAAGATATAATGAAATTTAAGAAGGGTTAGTATGAAATTTTAGGGGTTAAGAGGATCCCTTTGAGTATACCACTGTTGGTGACGTAGAATTTAACAGATCTATCTATACAATATGAGTTATAAAGCTACCATGTGATAGATCTATCTATAAAGTATGAGTTATAGAGTTACCGATAATGTTGGATGTGAAAAAAATGTGCTAGCACTATGAGTTGCAGAGTTGCTGTGAACTAAAATGGAGAAAATATTGTAAAGGGGAAAAGCTTGAGAAAGCAACTGATAATAAAAATGGCGGAAGTAGGACCAAAGAAGCAGGGAAAAAGGAGACAAGAAGAAGCAGGGCCATGCCCACTCCCATTCCCCACATGTCAAAGCCAGACAATAGATTTGGCTTTCCCCACTTCTCAGAATCCTTCACTTCACTTGTTCTTGGTCCACACTCTGTTTTAATTTTTCTGCAAAAAAAAGATCTCATAAGATAATAATCACAAACTCATTACTCTCAAACTTTTTTCGCATAAAATACAAAACAATGCAAGATCCAACATCCAGGTGCAGTGTTTTAACCTGGCAGGACATTGTTGTTACGGATATGGATACAAAATATGGAGAAAATATGATCAGGGTTTCTCTTTTAGATGATCAAAGTAAACATGATGAAAAAGAGAAAGGTGGAGGCTTAGGATATTTTGACTCTTGTTTTGGTGCATCTTCAAAGGGGATGTTCCTAGACAAATAGTTACAAGGGACTATGGACCAATAGGCAGTAGAGCCATGAACATCACATGATCAAAGCCTTTTGCCTTTCTCAACAGGAAAACCATTTCCAGCCACATATTTATTCAGCATTAGTGGGATGGACTGAAACCTTTGTGGTTCAGGATTTTGGAAATCACGATTTTTAGATGAAGACAGGAGTAATTCTAGTCTAATTGCGAAACTGTTGGCATCTTATGTCATTAGTGAATGAAAATGAAGTTCTACTTCAAAACGAATAATATCTACTTGATTAAGTTTTGAGGCAAGTAAAAAAAGGACAAACAAAAGAAGAATGAAAATGAAAACTCAATCCTTCCACTATTGGTTCAATTGCTTAACATCTTTCTTCTTTCGCTGAAAGCAACCTTCGAAGCAACCTTTGTCCCACAAAGCCATACTGGTGCATTTTCCAATGTTCCCCTCATGCCTTTTTAGGCTTTCCTTGTCATTGAAAATCTTATCTTCTTTCAAATGTAATGTAACACAAGCTCGAAGATCTGTCTCGTCTTTTCTCAATGATCAACGTTCAGGTTCCATTAGAATAGCAATTTGGTGAGTAAAACATCATTAGTGAAGTGTGTAAATTCAGGGCTTCTTTACATCTAATTTAAATCCAATTTTAAGTTCTAATGAAGGCGATAAAACTGTCTAATCATATGTAAATATCAACAGAAATGGTAATAGATTGCAGCAAAATAGACAACTAGACAATCTACATCTCAGTCAAATGTCACAGGTGATCTCACAGAAAAATTGCTTCAAAATTCTGTGTTGTAACATTATTACACCAGGCATCCAGAACCATAAACCCAGAAAAGTTAGGACGGCAGGGTTTAAGGTTAAACTGTTCTGCAGGATTTGTCATCGTTCGCAGATTATACTTCTGCTCCTGGTCTGTTTATATTAGGCGCTGCTTAATATTATTCCTAGTAATGATTGTTGACATAAATAATTTCCCCGGCTGACAATTTAACTTGTGAACCAAACTAATATTATGGGTGGATTTGAACCAAGTCAAATCCAAACAAAGGTCAATTCAAATTCAAGCTCGAGTTAGCTCGAATGATGAACATTAACACTCAGAAGAAAATGGAGAGTAGTAAAAAAAAGAAGAATCATTAGAGAAGTAATTGGTGCTGTGACGGCAGTGAGCCCCTGAAACCAAGCAGGAGCTTTAGTTTGAGTCTGGCTCATTGAGCTGAATATAAATTCAAGCCCAAGCTGACTCGACTCATATCCACTCATAGGTACCCTACCCTAATGAACCCAGATGGCTTGCTTCTTAATGCTTGTGTCTTTAATTGGAGCCACATTCAAAAAATGATCAGACTGCTCATCTCATTAGGGTTAAGGATAGAGGATTAGAGCTGTAATGAATTTGAAAGTGGGATTTTTTGTCCCCAGTGGATTTTCATCTAGGATTATATAAATCATACTACTTCCAAAGCAATAGAAAGAAAAGCAATTGAAATGAAAGCCAAAGGGTTTCTTGCTTCTCTAGTTCAAAACCATGCCATCCCTGGGAGAAAACTAATCTCGCCATATGCTCTTTAATTTCTCATAAACCTTTCACCCATTGCAATAATTCGATCTGAGAAGAAAGTAACAAATTGAAGTTTGAATCCAATTTGCGATCAACCTATTTTTGACCGATTGCTCTCATTAAATTCTTGCAAGCACATACAATTGGATTTTAGTTTGCATGTTAATTGAGTTAATACTTAAAACAACTGGATCATTAAACTTTACTAAAAATACCAGTATTCCAATTTACATAACTAGGAACTGAGTGCCAAAAATAACATTATAATACAAAACCTGGAGTTGAGAGATCAGTAATGTAGACTCTAGAGGAAGCTCAAGAAAAATTCAAAACTTCATGCATTTTAACAAAATCTCCGGAAAGGAACTAGAAAAGGACCAGTTTACCATTGAGTACAATATTCCAATTTCAAAGAATCCATACATCACAATAATTTGAATCTCATAGAATCATGCATCACGAAACAAAATTGAATGATCAAAATTATACAATACCACAAAAGATTTCTAAAAATTTATTATAAAAAAAATCATCTTTAATTCACTACAATAAATTTTTCCAACCTCATGAGTCAATCAGTCATCCAACTGTTTAAGCTCAGCTTTCAACTGCTCAATCTTGAGCCCCATAGAACTCTGCAAAGCTTCCTTTTCACTATCTTTTAACTTCCCCAAGAGCCCCTCAAACCTATCCAAAACTTCCTTCACAGCAATTCGAGCACACTCAGCTTCCTCATTGAAGTACACCGTCTCTTTTGACTCTATTGCCATTTCTATCTCCTCTCTCGCCTCTGCAAATTTCAGGTTTATCATGTCCACTTCTTTGTTGTAATCCAACTCGGCCCCTGACTCAGCTCCCGACTCAGTGCTGTAGGGTCTAGCAAGATGGGATTTCTGCAAGGTTAACGAATATGGGATTGTGCAAAATTGACGCTTCGAGAATGGGACTGGGTCGGCGCCGAGTTGGGGCTGAGTTGGGATCTGAGAGAGTGAATTGAGGAGAAATGGAGAAACGGGTCTTGGAGAAGACCTAAAAGGGTTCTTGAAGATGGATTTAAAGAGTAAAATTTGTGAGCGTTTGAACATTTTTGAGAGGTTTTGAGTCTTTTGATTCCCAGAAGAAGAACAGTAATTAATGTTAAACCCTACTGAGGACAGTCATCAATCCCAGACCGCTGTTATATGTACGGAGCTTGTTGGCACACGTGTACTGTGGTAACGTAACGCTCAGTATCTACACAAAATTTGAATATTCTAGTTAGGCCAAACGACTATTTCCCACCCAAGGTATGCTGTAATGACAAGTTTCCCCCCTTTAACTATGGAAATACCAAACACCCACCCATGGCCAGTTAAATTTAACAGAACCCTAACGCCTGAAAATTTTATCTCCTTTTGCCCCCCTAAAGTTTGAAAACAAAAATTCCCCCCCAGCCTAAGTTTAAGAAAATGGCAGTTTCACCCTAGGGTTTGGTTTTGAAATCTCCGGTGACCTCTCCGGCTCCGTTGTCGACGGCTTCTCCCTCCCGAAGAATCCTCTCCTTCCGGTGATCGGTTTCCTCCCATTTAGAGGCCCGATCGTCGCCGGAAAAGCGGTGGGAGACGAAGAACTTCGTCGGGGAAGACGAAGTTCTTCGTCTTCCCAGACGAAGACGAAGCCGTCGTCTTCGTCTGGGAAGACGAAGAACTTCGTCTTCCCCGACGAAGTTCTTCGTCTCCCACCGCTTTTCCGGCGACGATCGGGCCTCCAAATGGGAGGAAACCGATCACCGGAAGGAGAGGATTCTTCGGGAGGGAGAAGCCGTCGGCAACGGAGCCGGAGAGGTCGCCGGAGATTTCAAAACCAAACCCTAGGGTGAAACTGCCATTTTCTTAAACTTAGGCTGGGGGGAAATTTTTGTTTTCAAACTTTAGGGGGGCAAAAGGAGATAAAATTTTCAGGCGTTAGGGTTCTGTTAAATTTAACTGGCCATGGGTGGGTGTTTGGTATTTCCATAGTTAAAGGGGGGAAACTTGTCATTACAACATACCTTGGGTGGGAAATAGTCGTTTGGCCTTCTAGTTATGAGTAAAAGACATGAATATTATTATATGAGTATAATATAATAAATAATAAAAAATGTATTTATAAAAAAATTATAAAATTTGGATAAAAAATATGAAATACATATATATGGATTTAATATAATATATTATTAATAATATATTTATAAAAATATAATAATAATAATAATAATTTTAGTAATTTTTATAAAATTTCTAATTAAAATCGATATAATAATTTATATGTAAAATATTTAATTAATTATTATAATATAATACAATATATTCTATACTATAAGGTGAATATACAATAAGATTAATGAATGATCGATGCCTCCAATCCATGATGAAGTTATAAACAAGCAAAAAGTTTATCTTTTTGGGGGATAATGAAAATGAAGAGTTGAGTTTGACAAAAAAAAATACTGATTTGATGTAAAAAAATTATGTAAAAAATATTTTTACTATTATTATGAATATGAACCTAATGTAATGAATAGAGAATTTGGGGATTTGAAAAAAAAAAAAAATTTTGTCGACGTTATAATAATTAATTGAAAATTAAAGGCACACATTTGTACTTTAAACTTAGGTATCGAAACAATGCCATTTAAGATTTTTTAAAAATTAAGAAAAAAGAAAAACGAATAAAATAGATGTTTAATATGCGTTTAATATGGAAAATATGTAAAATACATGTTTAATATGTTTTAGGTTCAAAATTTTGAAATGTCATACTTAATACGCGAATTAAATGGGAATGGAATTATACACAGTTTTACTAACTCAGTTGGCTTATTTGATTCAAATTCAAATCAAAAAATTCGATTTGTTTTTAAAATTAAACCAAACTCAAGTTATGAGGTGTTCAATCCGAGTTCGATTTGAATTTATAGCTCAAATCAGTTATTCAAATTCGTAGTTTGGTTTAGTTCGAATTCATGGTTTGAGAATTAACTTGAATTTATAGTTTGAATTGGGGTTTGAATCGTGGTTCAATTGAATTCGAATTCATGACTTCGAATAAGTGATTTTGTATAAATTTGAACTACAAATTCAAACCATCAATTCGAATAATAAGTTCAAATCAAGCTAAGTCATAAATTTGAATCGCTGATTTAAGTAATGAATTCGAATTGAATCAAATAGAAACATTTTTATTCGAATCAAACTCGAACTATATTTAATTTTGACTCAACAAATTCGAATTAAACTCAAACCAAGCTATCTTTTATTTAAACTAAATTTAAACCAAAAGATGTTCTAGCTCGACCTAGTTTGCATCCGCCCTATTTACAGAAAGTATATATTAATATGATAGTAAGGTTATGTCACTGTTGGTTATACATAGGATTGGAGAGGTTTGCCAATGGTATATGACCTTAGCATAATCAAACATATGCAAATTTTCTTTGTTGCTTTTAACATTCTCCGTATCTCATCAAATAGATATGTTAAAAATTGCTCATTTCACTTTGGTGAGTTAAATTTTGTCTTTTACCTTGTCGATAGAGGTTACATAACTTACTTATTATCTTCCTAAATAAAATATATCTAATTTTGTATACAAACAACGGTATGTTATTATATTATTTGATCATTAAAAATTAAATATAAAACAATTCTCAATCATACGATGATATATTATTACTTATATATAAAAGTTATACACATAATTTTATTTATTAACGAGAGGGGAGTATCAATGGAGGCAGTTGTCCCCTGAACTTGATTTGTTCAACCGTTCCAGGGAAACACAAGTGACCATACCAAAACCAAATCCTCAAAAGCATCTCCCCAACTTAAAGTTTCAGTATTATCAAATCCATCAAACTCTACCAAACCCATTTCCTTGACATATAAATTCCCTCAGTGTCTCAACATAGACTTAACCATCAGGCTTCTCATCATCTCATGGCTCGCCAACTTCACTTCAAACCACCAGCACTGAGCACATCTCAAGGAGGGCTTGCCGCGGCATCTCTTCTCTTGTGTGCTTTTGCATTGTTTATGTGTGCTTCTCATTCACACAAATGGCGCCGTCGCTGGAGGGCTGCCTGTTATGATTTTCTCGATGAAGATCCTGTCATAGAGCTCAACAATGAGGTTGTTGTACAGCAGCAAACAACATTCCAGGAGTATCAACTTAGTAATGGGGATGAAAGCATGTTTAGTTGTGAACAGCAAGGAGTCCCAGTTTGGCAGAAGAACATACTTATGGGAGGAAAGTGCCAGCTACCTGATTTTTCTGGTGTCATCATATATGATTCTGAGGGAAATGTTGTTACTCCTGCAAAAACTCCTCGTCCGCTGCTTACCTGGAAGTAATGAGACTGCGAAACTCTTCAGAATGCTGCTATAGTGTTCAAAGTTCTTGTCTGGAACTCTTGATCTAGCCAATATTAGAGTTATTTTCCACTGTAAGAACCTTGCAAGGTTCAAGTGTACTCGGATCTTCTTTGACAAGATGAATGTCACTTGATCTCTTATGTGCATTTGTCAACACAACAAACCAACTTCATTAGTCATAACTCTTCGACAAGGATTTCATGCTGAAGGCCATGTCGAACTTACATAATTAAAAAGAACATGAGCTGAAAATCAATCTAGACCCAGAATCACCATTCCATTACCATATAGATAAGAAATTACAAATATTACTAAGTAAACTACAAAAAATTTCATTCAACAAATTTACAAATAGAAAAAGAAAAAATTGTAATGCATATTTGATCTAGAATTTTACTATTAACTAGGCCGTTTTGATCTCTTGTCAGTCCGTCCTGTAAACCCGACAACACTTGGTTTTGAAGCACTAGATTTCCCTGAGCCGGACTTTGTTCTCTCTGTTTGCTTCCTCCCACCTGACAAGGCTTTTTTGGAGTCACTTGTGGTGGATTTTGACTTTGATACCTTAAATGTTGGCCTGGACGATTTTGCAGGAGCAGATGTTTTTCCAGAGTTTGTGGATGAGAATTTTCTTGTTTAAGGAATGGGTAGATGAAAACTAGGTAAGGACACTACAAGATTTTTCAGATGCAGATTTAGTCTTGTTCTTTTGATTTGACACTAACCAATTTAGCAATCTTCTCCTTGTCCTGCATTATTTTATCCCTGGCAACGTCCTTCCAAAAATTATCGGTAGTGAGAGATTTCAAGCTCTCATCCTTTCTGATTGCCTCCTCTGTATGCTCAGCCAATAAGCTTGTCATTTTCCCTGTGAAAGTAGGAGGATGTTTCAAATTGATGTGGAATTTAGCCTCCAATATTCAAAGATAATAAATTGCCAGGCATTACAATAATTTCTTTACTTGATCAGAAAAGTCTCTGTCCATATAAACAGAGCCAAAGAAAACATAAAAGAACTTTCCTAGTTAGAAATAAGTTCATCTTAACATGGAAAAAAAGAAAAAATTATTAAAACTGAAGATGAAAAGAGAAAAAAAAAATAAAAAAGAATAAATGTAGGCCAAGAAAACTGCTTTTTAGCATATTTCCATGCGATGCATTGTTCTTGGTCAATATTCGGTAGAATCATAGACAAAGAACATAGATCAAACAGCAAGGACTTTGTGGAGCTGAGTGTTTAGAACAATTTTGCAGAGCACACACAAAAAAGTTGGTTAACAGTATTGAAATTTCTGACTCTGATAAAAGAGAACAAAAGAAATCATTTATTGACAATAATCTCATTTTTACCTTTTGCACCCATAGAAGCAGTTCTTCCAGTAAGATGCAGGTAGTTGATCTAAAATGCCAAAGAACATGAGAAAACTTTCAACCGAGAGAAAAGAAAGGCACATTTGGAGGGGAAAAGAAAGAAAGACAGTGGAAACTAAAAAAATGACAACAGATATGATCTACATCCAAGTCTAGTCCCCCGGCAGCCAAGTCTGTGCAGACCAATGTGGGGCTGTCTCCATAATCTGCCTCCATTTTGTTGAGATTTTCAACACTCTGCTTACAAGAAAAACAGTTGAGCTTGCACATTAAAGAAACATTCACGTATGTTTGGCATCATTTTTTTTTTGTCTGCTCTCAAAACATGTTTCTGGTAAGATTTTTGCTCAGTTCATGAAATCATATAAGCTTCAATTAGTAAATTAGACACACTAAGTCACTGTGCATAAAACGTTTATTCTTTTGTTCTACAAATTGTTACTATTTTGAGTAGCTAGATATTCAAATAAATTTCAAGAGAAAAGAATTTATATTTTATATCCCTTTCCAGTCAAATTATATATTTTTTAATTAGACCACCTTATATGTCTTGAAAGTACATTGTGTTAATAGTTAAAAAACAGACATAATCAAAATGAAATAAAAACTATTTTATTGATAGGAAGAATTATATAGATAAACTAGATAGTTTGAGAAGTCCGTGACCTCCAATTTTCTGACCTTTTAAGGTGTCGAAGATCTCTCACAATCAACCAAAGCTAGCTACCCAAATAAGAGAAACTCTAATATTTTTTTTAATAAAATAAAAATTATTTCATTAATTGGAGAGTTATAAAGATAATTTAAACAATTCGAGGAGTCTAAGACCCTCCATTTTCTAGTCGTTCAAGTTGTCGAAGACCTTTCACAATCAAACAAAGTTTATTACTCTCAAAATTAAAAAGCTTAATATTTTTTTCTTCTCTTCCCCTATTTGAAACCAAAACACTCTTTTTATAATAAAACTATCCTATAGGTTGAGGACAAATGGTTTGATGCAAACCTAACCTCTCACCTGTTAATTATTAAAAATCCAAATACCCATCCGTTTTTTAAATTTTGTCGTTATTGTTAAGGATAAAATTTTCATTTATCAAAATATTTTTAAAAAACTAAAATCTATCACATTTCCCCTTAAATTTAAAAATCTAACAAATTTTCCCCACCCAATGTTTGAAAAATTAACATTTCAATTTAGGGTTTTCTAGTCACCACTGTTGCCAGTCGAAGATAGAGACATCAACAATCTCCCTTCCTTCTGGCTTCTCTCTCAACCTCACTCCATTTCCATCCATCATCGATTAACCAAAACCATTGATGAAGAGGAATTCCAAACACTGACGAAATTTTAATTTTTCCAAATGGCGACGAAACCCCCTAGGGTTTTTCCATATGCTATTCTAGATATCAACGAAACCCCTCTAAGGTTTTTCCAGATGGAGTTGTTTTTATCAGGAGATGAAGAAATGTCTTCGTCAATCAGTGATGACCAGAAATGAAACAAGATTGAGAGAGAAGTTGGAAGAGAGGGAGAACACTGTTGTCCCCATCTCTAACCATCGACAGTGGTAGCTAGAAAAACCTTAGGGTGAAATGTTAATTTTTTAAATGATAATTTTATCTTTGACAATATCAACAAAAGTTAATAGATAGTCATTTGGCCATATATGTGTGTGTGTGTGTGAACTTGCATCATGATACATCACATAGACACAATATTAGTAAAATTCCACCTAAAATCAAGTTCAAGCATCAAGCTTAAAACTTTCACCATAACCAGAAAGCAAAAATTAACAAAAATGAAATCCAAAAGAACTTGAAATGAAAAAACCAACAAAACAACTAAATAAAGATAACAAACCTAAACGAGAGGCAACCAGTAAGTCAAAGTCCTTTCAGAACCAAAACCAGAACTCAAAACAACATCATTGTCCTCCAAGACAGAAAAAATCCCAACACACTCAATTTCACTAGAAACAAAAACACCCAGAAGCCCCTTCACAGCCTTGATCACCTCTTCTCATAAACCTAGTTTCTCATAACTTGACATAACTTCGGAGAGCATTTCAATTGAACATGTGTTTTGGGGTTCAATCATTTCTGCAATTTCTTTTTCCTTTTATAGTTTTTTAAGTGTGTCTGATTGTACTCTTTGTATTGAATGCTTGCAGATACCATCACCTAAGTGGGATCACCAATCAGATTGATGTTGCTTCTTCAGTTGAGCTGAGTTCGGATGTTTGACGTGTCGTCACAACTCTTAAGAATAAATTAATAAAATAAAATAAGAGGAATTATTTAGTCGACCAGAATGTCCAGCAACAAACGCACAAAACTCATGTTTCTTTAAGTAAATGGCCAAAAGATTTATTCCCACCAAAGGTTTACCACATTCCCAAAGACATATTCGGGGTTTTAAAAACCTAAATACCTAGTTATGACTATTAAACTTAAATAAAATTGTTAGTTATGAGAGATAAAATTATTATTTTATCACTAAACCTTCAAAATTGATATCATTTTCCTCTATTTGTTTAGAAAACTAACAATTTCTCCTGAAATTAAATTTCAAAAAATTCACTTTTTCTCCAATTTAGGGTTTTATACTTTTCAATTTTTTTTTTGTAGCCGCCCCCCAAACTTTTTGAAACTTTTTTCACCTCTATTTCTAGGGTTTCATCTTCGATGGTTCTAGGGAATTTGATTGTCAACTGATCTTCTCTGTTGAATTGTGGATGATGAAGCATCTTCCAAATCTAGACAATAACACTGTCCTTTCGTCGAATTTTTAGACGACACTGATTTTGTTGGATCAAAAGATGTTGCTAGATGTCGTCTGTTTGCTGAAGTAGTTTTTCAAATTCTAAGAGGAAAATGATAAATTTTTAAAATTTAATTATGAAGAAAATTATTAATTGTTTAAATTAATGAGAGAAAATAATATAAACTTTTAGAATTTATAAGTGAAATAATAGTTTTACCCTTATATTTAACTAAAAATTTAACAAAAATTTAAAAACAGATAAGTGTTTGAATTTTTAAAGTTTCACAGGTAAAACTTAGATGTAGATAAAACTTGGGTGGGAATAAGTCTTTTGGCCTATGTAAATTAACTTGTGCCTCCCCACCATCAGATATTTAATTTATTTATAATACTACATATATTTATTGATGTCGATATGATATTCTTAAATTTTACTTTTATTTTTCACCAAAATATTTTAAATACTATAAAATTTGGCTTTACTCGGAAATACTTGAAGTCCTGATATGAATAAAACCAATCCCAAAGTCTAGTGTTCGCCAGAAGGGCCTAAACAAAAACACCCACATTCTTATTTTTGGGTGCCTGCAGCCAAGCAAACGCTCTTCTGAAATATTAAACAAAATACAGTCATTTTGAATTATCCAGACTGAGTCCGCATTTGTTATTCGCATTTGTGCAAAGACTTTGCCTTTGCATTTTGTCTTCATGCAAGAGGCTTTGGTAGCACTGGAACACCTGGGAATGTAAACACCATTACAATTCAAGGTTTATACTTCGCAAACTATTGAGACTGAGTCTTAGTATGTAGTTTAGATATATGCACCCTGCAAGGTTAAAATTTAACTAAGACGCCATATCCATGAAATCACCTTGAGCTTGGTAGAAACAATATTGAACAGTTTCAAGCCGACATAACTTGAAACCTATTAATTTAGAAGACACTGTCTGTAGTTATTCTTCTATGTTGGTCATGAATTCCTTCAGATTTGGTTATCAAGCCTTGTTGGGTATCCCATCAACCCCTGCCCAGATCAATGCATCTCTTGTGCAATAATTCATCTACCTATACCATACACATACTGTTTTGGGATACAAATGAATTCACCGCATCTTACTTTCACAACATAAGATTCGAACTCAAAAAAAAAAAAGACAATCAATTAATATCTTATCACTACACAAATGAACTAATAAAGGAAAATGAAGTAGTTATCTTAATAGAGTTCCATTGATTCTCAACAGCAAGCTGATTCAGAAGGCTACAGAGCTTGTCTAATCTTGTTGCAGATCAAAACAAGAGAGTGATATATTCAATTTCATTTTACAACTTTCAAATGAACTAAGTTTATAATGACTTCCCAGTGGGAAAATATAGAGTAGAATTCAAAATTCCAGGACTAATGATATATTCAAAGTTAAATATTTGAAGACAAATACTCAATTTAATGTAGAGACCGCTGCAACTTTGCCTATTTATCTTACCAGAAACTGATATGAGAACGACACATGGTGGCAAAATCAATATTCTATAACATTATTAAGGTTATACTTCATTGAATACTTCAACTGCTCCAGGGTAAGTTGTAAATCAAATTACTGGTAGCATTCTGGCTTCAAAACACCAACATATGGCAGGTTCCTATATAGTTCAGCAAAGTCCATTCCATAGCCTACGACAAAGTAGTCTGGACACTGCAGACAAAGAGTACAAAGAGATCATGTTCACATTAACATCTATCACCAGCCATGACTGTCATATATAATGATAACAGAGGAACAAAATTACAAGTATTGTGATTACTGATTAGTTGGGAGTTGAACAGAATCATAAATACACATGAATCATCAATGATGAATCTTAAGAGAATGAACCTAATGCAAATATAACCTTCCACAAGTAAAGTTTTTATCTTTGTATGAACAAAGAAACAGTTTAGCTTAATTATCGACGAATGATTACTATGAAGGAATAAATGAAAATGATAATTTCAATCTTCCCAAAATGAGCTGAAAGGCATATAAAATATTATTCATCTTAAACACTATCAGTACAGCCTTATTAAAGTGTCAAGATACGGTTGACATCATAAAATCACTGGTCATGTACTTGTGTGGGAAGCAGAGGTTACTTCCTAGGAAGGCCACAGGAGTCAGGACCCTAACGTAATACCATAACATAATGGGAAAGTATTGCACACATTTGACTAGTATATGGTTTCGGTCAAGTATATCAAAGAATTGGAGCAGTGTGCTTTATAGGCCACATGACTATTTTACATGAATTTGCGAAAACGCGTTGCACTCTGATACATACATGTGCTTGCACGAACACAAACACACACACACACACAATCTTACCTGAAACCCAGAATAAAATTTCCCTTCACCCACTAGCTCCACCTCAACTTTTCGTCTCGCTGGCTTATCTAGGAGAGTGCATACTGATACAGAGGCAGCTCCTTTCGATTTCAGGTGTGCAATGAGACAAGACAAAGTGCATCCTGTATCTACAATGTCCTCAACCTGAGACCATAGAATAACTATAAAAACTTTATAAAGTCCATAATATCATAAATAAGCAAAAAAAAAAAAAAAAAAATCACTAACTTTGCACTCCTAACTCCTAAGAATGTAAATATATAATAAACTTTGTCTTCCCGTAAAGTGTGTATACCAATAAATTCTTCAATGAACTCCCCTTATTAAAATTTTCAACTCAGACCTTCAAATATATGAAATCAGAAAATCCACCATAAACCACCCTGAATTTATCATAAATTTCTGTTTAAAGTTTCATAAAATTTATCTGAAACCTCGTTACAACAAAAAATATCTACTTAAAATAAGATAAATAAAGTGAGAGTACCAAGATAACGTGCTTGTCCTGAACATTGACTTTAAGGTTCATGGAAATGGAGGGGGCTTCATTAGAGTGAGTACCGGAGCCGTACGATTCAGCACGAATGAAATCAACGGACAGAGGAAGTGGTATTTGGCGGACCAAGTCAGCCAAGAACAAGAAAGCACCGGTGGCGACAGCAACCACTACGGGCGGTGGCGAAACGTGTTGGAAATCGCGGGTGATTTGAGCTGCGAGCTCGGCGACCCGGTGAGAGATTTGATCCGGCGTCCAGAGGACTTGCTCAATGTGAGAATCTAAAGACATGAGAGGAGAAGCGAGAGGTGCGATGAAGAGTTGAATTTCGGAATTTGTCAATAGGAATAAGTCTAACTGGAAATTTTCTTTCGACCTGTCACTTCCTGTCGTATTTATAGCATCCCTCACAAGTTCGACTGTTCCAGTTTTGTGTGAAAAACCTATATTAAAATTAATTTTAATATAATTTCTTAATGTTGAATTGATTCAATTTGATCTAATTTAATAGAAAATTATCTATTATTAACTAATTAAATCAAATTTTTATGATTAAATAATAAAATAAAATATTTAAATAAAAATAAAAATATAATATGAATAATTATAATTAGATAAAGATATAATTATATATAATCTATAAAGATTTCAAAGTTTCACTATAAAAATACAATATATAATTATAATTTAAGTAAGATCTTTAAAAAACATATCTACAATTTGACTAATCCATTCAATTTGTTACTATTTAATAATAAAATAAAATTTTTAAATAAAAATAAACAATAATACGAGTAGTTATAATTATATAAATATATAACTATATACGATCTATTAAAATAATATTTCTTAAAAACATTTATGTTGATTAGAGTCGTGTCAAATTACTTTCGTGTAAATTTTAGTATTACTTAATTTAATTTTGAGTCATATTAGAGTGACTTAAAATAAATTTTATATCAAAAAATTTAATTTTAATTTGATTTTTTTATTTTATATCATATTAAACCTTATTAATAGATTGTATTGAAAATTATCAAATATATTTTGTTTGTTAAGTGGAAATTGTGGGCCTAAAATGCTGCCATTTTTGTGTTCATGTGTATGCCTGAAAAAGTGGGCCAGCACAGCCCGAGCAAAGAAAGCCTAGCCGCTAAATTACGGGTCATGCCATTAGGCAGTTTTTCAATCGGCTCTTTGCTTAATCTCTCAAACAACCGCTACAGTCCCAAAAAAAGGCCAAAAAATAAAATGGTTTGACATGGCAAATGAGAGCAAGTGTTGTGTCTTTGTATTTACTACCATTGCTTCATTCACCTAACAGCTTTTATAATCATATAATCTTTCCATCTTTGTTGGCTACATATGAAGTTGAATTACATACCGATTTTGAATTTATGGATATAATTTGTTATTGCCTTTTTAATGTGACATATCTCAACTATTGTCTCGATAACCTTCATATCACAACTTCCCACTCAACGGCTTATTGAGCCTTCTTTTCGCAACTATTGCTCACCCTCAACACCTATTGCACATAAGCCACATTGCTTATGCTTTTGACCCAACACACTCTACAGTGCTGTTAGCTTACTCATTGACTAGTCTCATGCTTCATTTTCCAGCGTTTCCCAACTGTGCTATCATAGCCAAGCATTCCCTACTCATTGACTAGTCCTCTGCCCTTGCCATTTGCAACAATTTAGTGTTTGTCTCTTACATTTGAGCCTGCTCCTCAGGCTTGTGCGATGCCTTGTGCACTTGCTGTGTGTGTTGCTCCGATGCATTTGCTTTTCTGTTGGGCACGCACCTCTATGCCCTTGCACTTATGCCCCTACAAGTGTGCCTTCTCGCAGACTTGCTCAATGTCACCGTACATGTCTTTGCCCGACTTCACTCATTACCAAACATATCAAATGACACTCTAAATAGCTTTTGTCACTCCTTGGCTGTATAACATTAAAATACTATTTTACCAATATTCCAAATCAAATCCTACAATAAATGTCCACTCACATAAAAACATTCTGTAACTGTATACGTAAATAGAAAAACACAACTCCTTAGGAGAAGAAGAATCAAGGCACTTTATTCACTCAGAGCCAGCAAGCCAAGCTTATCATTGACATCAGATCTAGCTTTAGCTTCCTGGAGTACAGCCATTGCTTCAGAAACCTTTGTCTTCAGAGCTTCAGGAGACTCAATGAGATGAAGCACCTCTGTTTGGTCCATCTCCAGCAACATCCCAGTCACCTTCGATACATGAGCAGGCTCAATACTCTCCACAAGGGGATAAAGTTGTTCACCAAGCATCTGTATGTGCAGCAAGATAAGTAACCCAGTTAGGCTTTCACATTTAAATGACTACTAGAAAAAGAAAATATTGATATTTGAGATACACAAAACCTGGAAGAAAATATTGCATACCCTTGTGCGGTCAGCTGGGCTGGCAGATGCCAGAGCAGATGTCAGTGTTGAAATTGGTACAGGCCCAGGTCGTGGGGCTTCTCTAGGAGTCACAGGCATTGCAGAAGCATCAAAGGACATTGGCATCATTGAAACAACAGACGGATCAATTCCATTTCTGGCATTATTCAGGTATCTAAGTCCCTATAGAAGTAATCCAAAAGCTGAAAATGAGATGTGTGTCCAACATATATCAGAGATGAACATATAATTAACATTATTACTAAAACAGATTAGCCAAACATGAGCTGGGACTCATGATCACCTAAATATTAATCACAGAAGTTTCAAAACTAATATTGTTAGACTTCTACATACAGCAACATTTAGTAGAAACCAGCACAGCACAGAGTTCCCAGCCTATTAGATCCTTAAAGTGAAAAAATCATTTAGGAGTTCATGCAGTCCCCGCCTATTAAAGTCTTAAAGATTAAAAATTAAGAAAGTTGTGCTAAACAGGTCTTACATTTGAAAAGAAAAAAATTCGCCATATTTGTAAATTTAATAAAATAGGCATACAAATTGGCATTAGTATTTAAATCATTTGAATGATGCAGGAAAAGTAGGAATTAAAGAAAGATTTTTAACACACCTGTGACTGCTGCATTTGTTGGGGGTTTCCACTTCGTCTCACACCCCCCATCCGCTGACCTGGCTGTCCTTGCCTTTGAAGGGGGTATGGTAGTATAAAATTTGGTCCACCAGGATGCATACCAGGAAAAATTTGATGCTGAAAACTGTATCCCATGGGCTGAGAGGGCATTAAACCAGGAGTACCTTGACCATAATAAGGCTGCTGAGGACCAAGCCTAGCTGCCCCAGGATGATACCCAGGAATTCCTGAAGCCAGGGGTGCCATTGCACCTGGTGCTCTGATTTGACCAAAATGTGCCTAAAAAGGAAAAATATAATCACCGGGCTCAAACAATATAAAATATTCTTTCCACAACATGGCATGTGTAAATATTCTACTTCCAAAGAATGGCTATATCTATAATAAAGGGTCTCCAATATGACAAAACAAGCAACCCTAAAATCACCTGCAGCAAAGCCTTTCTTTCATCTTTGCGTTGGGCCACACCAACATAAAGAGGTTTCCGGCCAATCATCTTTCCGTTCATCTCATTCAACTACATCCGAAAAAAAAAAAGTGCGAAAAACTTAAATGCATAAAGTAAAAAACCAGGCAAGTAAATTATGCAAAAGCTTGGTTGACAGAAGTTTCTGAGAATAAACACTAAGAAACTTACAGCTCTTGTGGCTTCCTCTGGCGAAGAAAAGGCAACAAAACCAGAGCCTTTGCTCACCCCATTTGGATCAAGCAAGACCTGGAAGAGATATATTTGAGAGAAAAACCAACAATATATACGTACCAGCATAAGAGGCAAAAATAATAAGAACAGTCAAAAGAGGAATTAAAAACTAGGAAGTAATAATGTTAAGAGGATACCTTGCATGATGTTATAGTTCCAAATTCAGAAAATAATTCCTTCAGTTTTTCATCATTGATGCTGTCATCCAGATTTTTCAGATATAAATTAGCAGCTCTCAATTTTTCGTATCTACTGATTCTTTCCTGTTCAAATTTAGCTTTCAACTCAGCCTCCCTCTCTGATCTCTTTTGTGCTCTGCCTACATACCAAACCTTGTCATCATTGGTGGTTCCATTCAACTTCTCCACTGCAGCAGCAGCAGAATCTGCATTCTCATAATTTACAAAACCAAAACATCTAGACTTTCCATTTGAGTCCTTCATAACTAGCGCACTGTTGATGGAACCATAACGACCAAAAACTTTCTGAAGGTCCTCATCAGTGGTCTTTTCAGACAAATTGTTGACGTAAACATTAGTGAACTTAGGTAAAGCACTTTTCTGAGCCCTGTGTTGGCGTCTAACAAAAACACCAACATAAACTTGCTTATCATTTAACAACATGCCATTCAACCGCTGAATAGCATTCTGTGCAGCTTCCTCATTTTCAAACTGCACAAATCCATATCCTTTCGACTGACCAGTGCTGTCAAGAGCGACTTTGCAAGAAAGTACATTCCCGAATGCAGCAAAAGTGTCTTGCAATGCCTTGTTATCAATTGATGCATCCAGGTTCTTAATAAAAACATTGGCATATCCACTTTTGCGAGTGCTAGGATCTCGATGAGAATACATAATCCTAATAGGTTTCCCATTGATGCACGTGAAGTTCAAAATCTCCTTGGCGTTAGCAGCTGCAATTTAAATTTCATAAAAAGACCCAATACAACATTTAGAAAAGAATAAGAAAACATAACAGAGAAAACAATTACTTAAACTCGAAACAGAAGTCCCACTTTCCGCTTAATCAATCACTAACTACTTTATGTGTGCTGAACTTATATTTTGTATATCACACAGAAAAGACTAAACATAATAGATTACATAGAACCTGATGCAAAGCACAACCATCCAATTCCCATAAAATTAACGTTAACCAGCGTAGAAATAGAAATTTTTCTAGTAAAACCAACCTGTTGATATCTCAAATTCTTGGACATTTGAAAGTAAACTCAGCACACCAATAATAAAAGATGATGAGACCCTTAGATTGTTCAGTTAATTTACAACCCATATTTATAGAGAGAGAATCAACATACATTAAATTGTCATAAAACAAACAGGAAAAAAAAAAAAAACACTCAAAACGATCAAATGACTTTCATCATCAAAACCAAAATACACTTGTTTCTTAACTGAATTAAATTACATTAGATTGAAATTAAAATTACCGTCTTGTGGATTGGCGTAATTTACATACGCATAACCGAGCGAAGATCGCTTGTTTAAATCACGGCAAACCCTAACGGAAGCCACATGAGCCACCTGGTTAAACAAATCATACAATTGATCCTCGTTCACGTTCTCTTCCAGATCCCCTACGTACAGCGACACCTTTCCGAACCCCGCCGCCGCCGCCACAGTCCCCGCTGCTACTCCCGCTGTAGCCATCTCTCTCTCACTCACTCAATCAATCAATCAAACCGAACGGCAACAAGAAGGAAAAATTGAAACTAGGACAATGATCCTCAAACTGAACCTAAAAGAAAACAACCTCAAAATCAACGCGAATATAGAGAAAAACTCCGGTTTGGAGTGTGCCGTGATATAAATGGAATGTGAATTCCGATTTATGTATATATTTGTTCAACTTTTTTTTAGTTATTTTTGGTTATTTCGGTTTTTGTTTTTTATCCTCTGGATAGCGAAGGAAAGAGGAGGGAAATGGAATGGCTCGACCAGCAAAGAATTTATACACGAATGATTAAGGGACTGTGATTCTCTGGAAACGTATCCAATCTTGTATGGCAATCTAATTCATTTGGTTCATGCCACGTATAAGATTGGAAGTGTAGCTGGTTGTAATTGGTCAGATTTATTAATTAAACCCATGGCTTATGTACTGGAGAAGATCTCGGAGGGTAAACGTTGCGTTTTGAGTTTGGATCACATCGTATCGTGGTTTTTTTAGTAAGGGGCGCACGAGTGGGTGCGTGATGAGGTGGCAACGGATGATGCAGTGTGGGGTCCGATGTTGTCTCTGTTTTCTTATTTTCATTTTTTTAAATTTTCGGTTTCTGTTTAGTTGCGAAGTAGTCGAGAGATATTGGACGAACAACAAGATTCTTCAATAAGAAGTCGACACGTGTAAATCTTGAAGTGTCGTGGCTATCACTGTCTCTTATATAGTTTAGTCGGGTAAAAAGTTAATTACGGAATAAAAAGCGAAGAGAAATTTTTCATGGAATTTAATTAATTAAATGGGAAAGGACAATTTTTCAGTAAAGTTTTAATCTAATTTCAAAATAATATTTAAGATAGATAAAAAATTCAAATATTTAGTTATAAGTTAATTATTATCCAAATTTTTATTTTGACCCATAAACTCTAAAATCTAAAAAAATTATATCATTTTATTTTTTAGTTTAAAAAACTTACATTTACCCAAATGATTAAACTTTGGAAAACTTATTTTTTTTCTTTTTAGGTTTCATCTCTTGTCACTTAGAAAACTGATCGATGATCGAAAAGAAACGAAGGTCTTCTCCGACAAAAGACAACCCTTCGTCGTCTATATCAAGAAGAAAAGATGAAGGACAACATCGTCATATCGTCTAGAAGAGATAATGAAGTATCATCTTTCGTTATCTAGATGACAGGAAGAAGGATGACACTTCATCGTCCTTTGTCATTGTGTCAGTCATCCTTCATCGAGTCTTTCAGATGATGAAAGATGATGTTTTATCATCATGTTTGGGTGATTGTCCTTCATCATTGGATTTAGAAGATGGGTAAAAAGCACTAGTCGTCAGTCAGAATGATGTGGCCAAAGAAGAAAACAAACTCTAAGGTTGAAATCTAAACTTTTCAAACTTTGAAAATAGGTTGAAGTGTTAGTTTTTAAAACCTGGGGAAAAATTATATAAATTTAAAAGTTTTAGGGTTTATGGATAAAATGATAATTTTACCTCTACCTCTAACTGAAAATTTGAATGACAGTTAGTCCATAAGTGGGTATTTAGGTTTTTCATTTATCGTGAGTATGATTTTGATATTAGGCTAAAATTTGGGTGGAAAATTTTCCCTAATTAAATTAACCATTAGGATATAGCAAATCGATTATTAGACCCGAAATTTATCTTATTTGATGTAATTAGTTTTGATCTAATATAATGAGTTGATTCAAATGAAATTTCTCATTACAAAAAAATAATTAAAAAAAATAAACATAATTTCACTAACCTTATGATAAGCTAGCATTCTTCATCAACTTACTTGCACTTAAACAAGTTTATCATCATTCTCACAAAAAATATGAAATCCAATATGAAGATCATTCGCTTCTAGGCATATAACTGTAATTTTGGATTATTTATTATTTTTTAGTGAGGATTAATTAAATTTTAAGGTAATTTTTTATTAAAGTGCGAAGAACAAATTGAGTAAGATTGATTTGGCACAGTAGACATTTTTGCCCAATGAAATTCAATAAAAATTGTCATATGTTATATGAAATTAGGAGTGTTTAGTAATTTTATGTATTAGAGAATTATAAAATATTTTACATTTTAAAGGTTACGTGATATTTTACACTATAAAGAATTGCATGAAATTTTTGATGATGCAAGGGTTACATAGTATTTTACATTATAAGTGCTCTATGATCTTCAACGAATGTGGGTTATTTGATGTTTTATAGATTGGATTCATATGATAATCTACTATTAGGGTTATATAATATTTGATCGAGAGAGAGAGTTATTTGTTATATTTAGTAGCATTTTTTATATATTCAATGATTATCAAACAAGATACAATATAACAACGAGTCATAGATGTATTGGCTCTCATCCAGATATAAACCAAAGGTGAAAGTGCATCTACATAACTATGAAGGTGAAAAACTTCATCAATGGATTGCCACACAA
The DNA here is from genome assembly GCF_011075055.1 of Mangifera indica. Taxonomy (NCBI): domain Eukaryota; kingdom Viridiplantae; phylum Streptophyta; class Magnoliopsida; order Sapindales; family Anacardiaceae; genus Mangifera; species Mangifera indica. The sequence goes on along the minus strand of NC_058155.1, from coordinate 5,426,109 downwards.
AATTCAAGATAATCATGATGTTTGGTATGTTATTACCTTAGCTAAGAAGATGACGCAATCAACTCCTTATTATATGACAATTAGTCATAAAGAAAGAAAAGTAGCATTTCAAAAACAGGGTTCTAAAGAACAATAGACTGTTGGACCTTCCATTTCATTGTAATAGGAACAATATCATTCTCCAATTTTTAGTTAATATTGAAGTTTCATACTTGTAGTATGATTTATAAGAAGGAGGTGACGACCTTGACTAGTATGAAGAGGAATAATATATTATAAATATTAGTATCAGTTCAAATAATCTTATGGACTCTCTCGATTTAGAATTATTATTTTTTGTTAAGGATTGAGTTCATGGATAAAAGAACAATGTTTTGACTTAGGGTACTCATAATCAATAGCTATGCATTGATCCTCTCGTCGCTATTCAACCATTCAAAAAACATTTATTTATTTCATACACAAATAAGAAGATAAAGATTGTTATTTTATTAATTCAAAAATATGATTATAACATATTATAAAACTGGTGACAATTGACTCTAAGACATTATCTTAAATGTGATTAAAAAGTTGACTAATTGCATATTAGTTACAATTTTATTCTCTATCAACATGACAGAGAACTTATGGATCACACACCCTAACTCAAGTTCTTACTTTATGTCCATGCACACAATCCTGAATGTTGATAACCATAATCAACAATGCCAACATTGGTGTTACCTTCATTATATAGATTATGAACTTTAATGTTGGCCCTCATGGGCAAAAGATATTATTCTTAGGATTTATATCAATTTGCTTCATAATTGGTATATGAAGTTGCTTTTCTCAATTTGGGAGAAACCACCACACAAAAAGAATACAGTTGTGACATTTGTTTTATAAGGGTGAAGACACAAGTGATATGATGGTATCCTCAATGTTAATAGACACCTTATTGACAACATTTTTATGTTGTATGAGAATGCTCATAGTATTAGACTAAAGGTCAATACAAAGATATGCACTAAGTAACTCCATTATTCCATCATATGCCCTTACCCAAATAGGTTTGAAACATTTTTCACTTTCCCCAAAGTAAATTATAATGTTATTTTTAACCATTGTCCATTGACTTTTGTACGTAACCAATATAACAATCGATATTTTGAGAGACCCTACAATAATAATAAGGTTTACTAATAAATAAATATGATTTTTTTTTTTTAAATTTGCTAATTCATGTCAGGTTTTCATTGCATGTCAAATTTGATACACCTCTAACTTTCACATTTTTAAGTTTATACCTCTAAAACATATATGAACCCTCATAACTTTAAAATCTTACACTTGTGCATATAGTCCGACTTAAACAAACCTAAGACTTTACGCTAATAGTGTATACAACATGCTAAATTTTTCGAAACTTTATACACCCCACAGTTATAAATCTTCATTTTTCCTTAGAATCATCATAAACCTTCATTACTTTTAGATTTTTACAATTAGCCCCCAATTCAATGTTTAACACTTCAATAAAAAGTTTAGCATGCATGCTACAATGTCTATGTTACAGTTCATAGTGAAACGTGGTGCCTCATTTTTTTCAGCAGTTCATGGTCACCTTCTCTTTATTACTACCAGTTATTTTCCTATGTCTCATGCCTCAAATTTCTCAGCATTTTATGGCCCATGTTTCTTCATTAGTGGGCAGTTATTTCCCTGTTTTAATTAGGTGGAGTGTTTTTTGTTGCAATGCTATTAGTGGGGTAGGTTTCTGTAGTGTTTCTTGGCTTAAATTTCTCTTATACACCTATATAAAGGCTCCTAAAAATGAATGAAGGATGACTATTTCTTCACTTCAATGTTACTGTATATTTTTGTTGCCCTATTTTACTTCCTTGTTCAAACATAGCTCACAAGCAAAGAAATCAGATGCAAGGTCGAGGTCGTGGTTATGGATCCACAAAAAGAGACCATATCAATTTGGTATTAGAGCCAAACATGGTTGACGACCACCAAAATTCTAACTTTCACATACTCGAGTAGCAGATTGCAAGTTTGAGTGTGGGCTTAGAACAGGTGATGAAACAAGTGGTTAAAATGTCTCTTGTCGGATATGAAACTTCTATTAGTAGGCATAGACTAGCCCTGAGACGCACAAAAAAGGAGATTGCAAATGGGAGGATCACCTCGAGATTAGTAAAAATTGACTTTTTGAAGTTTGATGGCTCAGAGGATCCTATCGCTTGGATTTGTCAGGTTGAACAATTTCTTGATTTTCAGAACACCTCACCCAAAGATCAAGTTCGAATTGCAGCTTATCACATGGAAGGCGACACTTAGTTATGGTTCCAACAATTTTGCTATTCTAAAAGAAATTTAACTTAGGAAAAGTTGAAAGATAACATTAGCAAAAGATATGGCACCTTTACTTATGAGAAAGCCTTTGCTGATTTGTGTAAACTGAAACAAATAAGGACCTTACAAGAGTATCAAACACAGTTTGATCGTTTGACTAAAGCAGGAACTTGTTCTAATGCCTGAGAAGTTGGTGTTTTTCATAGTGGACTCAAAGAAAACTTGAGGGTTGATGTACAAGCTTTGCATCCACCTAATTTAACTGAAGCTATTGGGTTAGCAAGGATTTTTGACAATAGGACAAAAATAAGAGGCACAATCCAAGTAATGCACAAAACTCTAAGTGAAGCAAGCCGAGGGAATTTCATTCCTTGGGGGCTACTAATGAGTAATACAAACTCATATCCAAATGCACCAACTTGCACTATCCAATGATTTACTCAAGCTGAGCTACAAGAGCGTTGACATCGAGGCCTTTACTTCCATTGCAATGAACCATTCATCACATGACATGATTGCAAAAAGTTGTTCTTTATCGAGCTTAAACAACCAAAGATAACTTAGAACAGATTTAAGATCTTCCTTCATCGAGGACGAACTTGAAACTCTAGAATTCTCACTTCATGCGCTAGTTGGGGTAACGACACCACAAACCATATGCGTCCCCGTCAAGGTCCTCGGGATGGGTATCACTGTGCTAATAGATTCAGACTCATCCCATAATTTTTTACATGACAAACTTGCAAGAATTTTAAGACTAACCATAGAACTTGTGCCAACTCTTAAAGTTATGGTGGCAAATGTGAAAAATTGTAGAGTTAAGGTATGTGTCGACAAGTACCTCTTCTTTTCCATGATAAACCATTCTTTGTAGATTTTTTGCTACTTGCTCTAAAGGGATATGATGTTGTGCTTAGGGCTCAATGGCTCCAGATGTTGGGACCAATTTTGTGAGACTTTAAAGACATGTTTATGAAATTTAAAATGGATGAGGGCATAGTAACTTTACAAGGCATTGTAGCTCCAGAGACTCGATTAATCAAAGGGAAAACCTTTACCAAAGCAATACAACAAAATAGTGGTAAAGTAACTCTTTGAACACTTTCTATAGTATATGCTAATCTAATTAATTCGACTAAGTCAACAGAATAGGTGCAATTTCAACAAGAATTTCCAGAGGTCTTCACCCCTATAAAAGGTTTACCATCTTGTTGAGAATAAGACCACCACATACCGTTACAACTTGGAAATGGCCTAATCAGTGTTTGTCCCTTTTCGTTATCCATATTTTCAGAAGCAAGAAATTGAGTGACAAGTTTTTGAAATGTTGGAGCAAGGGATTATCTGACTAAGTCGAAGCCCATTTTCTTCCCCTGTTCTTCTAGTAAAAAAGCAAGATAGGTCTTGGAGATTTTGTATTAATTATCGAGCTCTCAACCAAGTCACAGTAAAAGATAAGTTCCCGATTCTTGTAATCAAAGAACTATTAGATGAACTAAATAGGGCCAAATGGTTTACTAAGCTTGATCTATGATCCGGGTGTCATCAGATTTGAATGAGTGAGGATGACATTGCAAAGACCGCATTTCAAACACACTATGGGCACTTTGAATTTATGGTAATGCCCTTTGAACTCTCAAATGCTCATTTTACCTTCCAAACACATATGGATTCAATTTTTCAAAAATACTTGTGCAAATTTATATTAGTATTTTTTGATGATATTTTGATATATAGTAAAGGGTGGAATGAGCATCTCAACCATGTTCGGATTGTTTTGTCCATTCTAAAAGAAAATCAATTAGTAGTTAAAAAAGAAAAATGTCATTTTGGACAAACACAAGTTAATTACTTAGGGCATATAATTGGAGCACATAGGGGTAATGGCAGATCCATAAAAGATAGAAGCCATAACAAATTGGCCAAAACCTAAGACTTTGAAAGAGCTAAGAGGTTTTCTCGATCTAATTGGGTATTACCCTCAGTTTATAGCAAAATATGGTGTAATTGTTCACCCAATAACAGATATGCTTAAGAAAAATGCTTTCCAATAGAGTGAAACTGTTGAAAAGGCTTTCTTACAACTCAAAGATGTTATGACTAAAGCACTAGTTCTTGCCTTGCCAGACTTTTCCATTCCTTTTATAATGGAGTATGACGCCTCAAGAATAGGCATTGGAGTAGTCCTCATGTAGAACAAACAACCAATTGCATATTTTAGCTCTAGCCTTCGAGGTAAGAACCTTTCCCTTTTCACATATGAGAAGGAATTAATGGCCTTAGTTCTTATAGTACAAAAATAGCACATTTACCTTTTGGGGAGGCATTTTATCGTGAGGACAAACCAACAAAGCCTAAAGTACTTGTGGGAACAAAAGATAGTCACTGAAGCCCAATAGAAGTGGCTCATTAAACTTCTTGGATATGACTTCAGCATTGAGTATAAGTTAGGAACAACCAACTCTGATGTCGATGCCTTATCTCAAAAAGAGCAAGCTACTAAAGTCTTTGCCCTTTCAACTCCAATTCCAAAATGGCTGGAGATCGTCCGAGAAGAGAATCTGAACCACCAAGAGCTTCAACAACTTTGTCAATTAGTATAACAAGATGAAGTCGTAGGACCTTGGCAATTTAGGCAAGGGATACTGTTCTTTAAAGAAAAGATTTATCTTCCCTAAAATTCCTCTTTAATTCTTTTTATCTTAGGGGAAATTCATAGAGACAGTCATGAAGGGTATTTCAAAACACTACATCATGTGCGAGAGATTTTTTATTGGAGAAAAATGAAAAAAGTGGTTCGACAGTTCATTCAGCAATGTGGTATTTGTCAAAAGCACAAGACATATTAATAAAGACCAGCTGGTTTAATTCAGCTGCTCTCTATTCATACACAAGTATGAACAAACATCTCTATGGACTTTATAGAGGGATTACCAGTTTCATACGGGAAAACCGTGCTTTTAGTGGTGGTGGATCACCTCTCTAAATATGCTCACTTTATTCCTATGGCTAATCCTTACATAGTTACCATTGTGGCTCAAGCATTCTTTGATCACATTTTTAAATTACATGGAATGCCACAGTCTATTGTTTATGATAGAGACCCAACTTTTAAAAGTGCATTTTGGCGAGAGTTGTTTAAATTATAAGGAACTCATTTCAATTTCAATTCCACTTATCACCCTCAAATTGACGGACAAACCGAGGTGGTGAATCATACTATCAAGATGTACCTTCGTTGTTTCACAAGTGACGAGCCAAAAAATGGACGAAATGGGTTGCATGGGTTAAATATTGTTATAATACCAACATTCACTCTTCCACACAGACTATCCCTTTTGAGGTCGTTTATGGAAGGTCGCCTCCTGCTCTCCTTTGATATGTCTCGGGAACTACAAAAGTGCAAGCTATAAAAACTTTGCTCCTTCAACGAGATAACATACTTTAAGAGTTATGACATCGCTTTCAAGAAGTGCAAAGTTGAATGAAACAGATCTACAGTCGCAACCATGTAGAATAAGAATTTGAAGTTGGCGACTTAGTATATGTAAAGCTTCAACCATATTGACAAACCTTGGTGCAACAACAATCCTCTACCAAACTTGTTGCCCACTTCTATGGCCCATTCAAGGTAATTCGAAAGATTAGCAAGGTTGTATATGAGTTAAAACTTCCACTAGCTGGCCACATTCATCCGATCTTTCATATTTCATTACTTAAGCGACATGAAGGCTTACCGTCCACAGGACTCACACCTGATTTTCCAAATATTGGCCCTAAAGTTTCTAAAGACTTGAAGCAACCAGAAGGCATTTTGGCAGTGCGTGGCTGAGGTCGAAATCAAGAACTACTGGTGCAATAGAGTGGTTGTGATCCATCTAAAAGTTCTTAGATTGCTCGTTGGACCTTTATCCTAGATTATACGACTTTTTCATTTCCTTGAGGACAAGGCCCTTTTCAAGGGGGAGAAGTTGTTACAGTTCGTAGTGAAACATGGTGCCTCCTTTTTTTCAGCAGTTCATGGTCACCTTCTCTTTATTATTAGTAGTTATTTTCCTATGCCTTATACCTCAAATTTCTCAGCATTTTGTGGCCCATGTTTCTTTATTAGTGGGCAGTTATTTCCTTGCTTTAATTAGGTTGAGTATTTTTTGTTGCAATGTTGTTAGTAGGGTAGGTTTCTATAGTGTTTGTTGGCTTAAATTTCTCTTGTACACTCTGTATAAAGGATCTCGAAAATGAATAAAGGATGACTATTTCTTCACTTCAATTCTACTGTATATTTTCGTTGCTCTGTTTTACTTCCTTGTTTGAACATAGCTCGCAAGCAAAGAAATCAAATGCAAGGTTGAGGTCGTGGCTGACCATATCAATCTAGCTTTAATTTTTTTTTTTTTTTGCATATAAACCCTGAAACATTAGGGTAAATTTTTTTTATTTCCCTATATTTTATAATCTTGCACTTACCTTCCAAATCAAAGTTTAGGGATCCTGCTGTGAAATTTAGCATTATCATAATATTTAACTTCTAATTTTATGCTTACAGCTTTAAAAGCTAAACTAAGTTATAGAAATTCCTGTACTTTGTCAAAATCCCATATTCTTACATATATTTCTAACAATACAATAATCTATCTAATTAGAATGAAAAAAAAAAGGTAAATATTGATATTTTTATATAGATTTAATTACTTTCCTAACTTGAATTTGTAATTTTTGTTCGAAATTTTGAACATAGGCTTTTGAATTAAAAGTAAAATGATACTTATGTTGGATAGGTTTTAGGGTTTATGTAAAATGTTAAAAATAAAAAACAAAACTGTATTTAATATAATTATTTGATCAGAAATTATTAGTCTTCCACGAATTAGTTATTTTAACATATAATTAATAACTCATTAGTTAATAAATAAGAATAATTAAATTAATTAATTAAGTAGGTGTGGGTACGCATGGCAAATAGGCGAAACATGAGAAAATGGTCCAACTTGAAATGGCCCAACTCAATACCATAGGGTTGGGTTAGGCTCGTGGCCTTTAGAGTGGGGTTTTGGGCAAGGTAATCTATTACTATTTACATAATTATTTAAATAATTAATTAATATTTATAATATAACAAAATATTTTTTATTTAAATTGTGGAGCGGCCTATTTAAGATCTGGCATGACCCAACCTTATATATAGGCATATCGTGGGTCTTATCTATTTTTTCTGATTGGCTCAATCTGAAGGTTCGCAACTGTGCAAACCTTATGCATGGTGGGTCACATCGAAGTCGATCCAACCCAGCCTACTAACACCTCTAAAGGCAAAATTGCCTCGACTATAGATACAGAGTAGTGTGTTGGCCAATCATTGATGTGACTGGTTTGAGGTGGTTCAATCTGAAAGAATAATTCAATTTGAATGAGATTCTCTTTTTTATCTGTTTTTAAAATCGTACTGATGATCGAACTGGTTATCTCACTAGTTCATAGTCCGATCATAAACTGACTGGTTCAACTTATTATTAAATTATAATAATTTTTTTAAATAATATCATATTAACCAATATATTGTGCTTAAAATTTTGTAAAACAAAAAAAATCAATCAAGATACTCAAACCTATAGAATTAGATCATATCTTTTCTAAGAGTGATAATTATTCATCTGATTTCAATAAAACAATTAAATGAAAAAAAATGTTCTCATATCATAATACAGAAAAAAATAAATATAATTATGTAAGTTATTACCTATAGAAGACATTTTAATGTATGTGAGATGCATTTATTTCTTTTTTTTCCTTTTATTTTTGAACTTATATTTTTATTACAAATCTGTAGAAATTTATTAAATCTAATTTAAAATAATCAAATTATTCGAAAATAATTAAAGTTTTAAAAATATCTTAAATTTTGATCAAATTAGGTTTTATCGATTTTGACTGATTCATCCGATTCATCGGTTTTAACCTAGTCAATAAGTAAACTACTTTTTAATATTAACCGATTTTAACTTAATCAATAAGTAAACCACTTCTTAGATCAACTGGTTGAATCGACTATTCAACTCCAATTTTCAAAAGAGTGTTCATCACATAATCCAGAGCTAACTGTTACATTTAACCATTTTCCACGAAATTGTACAAATCAGTAGTAAACAGATTCAAAAAAACCAGGCCGATTCTTTTCACAGTTGAAGGGCTGAAAACATCAAAGGCAAGGAGCCCGGTAAGAATTTATCCATATCTGTATATGTCAGCCACCATTATGGTATCAATCGACTCACTTCTCACGATAAGACAGACAGTTTTCATATAATTTGAATTCTTTGTTTAATGGAATTAAAAAGTCAGAGACAGAGACAACATCAGTTATTTTCCCTCCTTTTCTCGTTAAGCATCGTGGACGTATCCCGCCCACATGTTGAAACCCTCCCTTCATCTCGATCCCTCTCACAAAATCTCAAGACTTTCAGTTCTCTTCGTGTTCTCTTTGAATCGGCTATCATTATGTCTCTCGCCAATGTCCTCAAGACTCTTTTCTTCGTGCTCTGCTGCCTCATGATCGTCACTCTCGGCTACACCATCTCCATAGACGGTCTCCCCTTCCGCAAAGACCTCCTCACTCCGTGAGTAACTCTTTCTCCTCTCCTTCTCTTCTGCTTTCTTTAGATAATGTGTGTGTAGATGGGTTGTGTTGTTTCAGGTGGATGGCGGCCACTTTGGTTGATTTCTACATCAACGTTGTTCCTCTGGCGGTATCAATCTTCTTCTTCCTTTTGATTCTTTTAACTTATCAGTTTCAATTCTATGTTGTGAATAATAATAGGCTCTTTTGGATTTATCATCTCACCTGTTTTATGTTGAATCCTCTCAATCATTTTCGGGTTGCAACGATTGTTATTACTGTTACTAAAGCTTTTGTTGGTACTCAGTTTTTTTTCCTTGTTTAGATGAAAGAAATATAGTTTTTTTTTTTTTCGCTTCATCAAAATTTTAGTGCTTTTTACTTAATTATGGACTTGTGTGTTGTACCAGGCTTGGGTTTCCTACAAGGAACCAAACTGGATTAGTGCAATTATTTGGATAATTCTCCTTGTATGCTTTGGCAGGTAATTAATGCTCCTCTAAACACAGTATCCGGGCTGAAATTGATTTGTAATTGGAGTTTCTGGATTTGCACTTGTGTTTGTATCCAACTATCATTGTGGGCTAATTTTGATTTGTTTAAGCTTTTGAGATTAATGATGTTACAGTTTATACCAATTATATTAATGCTGTTGTTTCATTAGTAACCAGAAATAGATTTGTGTTATTCTGATGTTCTTCTTTTTGCGTCTTTCTTTTTCCCCTAACTACAATTTTTTACCAAGAAATTGTATTATGAGTTGGCTATGCTTCTTTTTTTGCATAGTGTTCAACTTTGGTGATTTAGTCAGATTCATGTAGTGGTTGTCGTAGATTCATGTAATACTAGTTGTTTTTATGACTGATTGAATGAGATGCAATTGTCATGTATCTGTTGTAACTTGTAAGTAATTAAGCCTTAGGAAAACACTCCATTTGTCAATGTGTGATTAATTGAAGTTGACATTCTAACACTATGTCTCCATACCACTCATCTCTTTCTTCTTTCCAGTGTTGAACTTATGAATTTGCTTATTAATTATTGTTAAAAATGAAATTGAAATTTATGATGAGCTTTTGGTAATTACTTATGTCATTCCAAATTTCGACTCACTTATTTGCTTTCAAATGTTTTGCAGCATTACCACCTGTGCTTACATTTTCATTCAATTTCTCAAGTTGTCACCTCAAGAATCTTTACAAGATCCCATGTACCATGTTCTGTTGCGGTATCCTATCAAGTAAGTACAAAGACCTTCAGCTATTTTGTGTGCATAGTTGTGCACCTGTGACTGAAGAAATTGATAAATATGAAAATAATCAATAGAAGTGTTTCCGTAAGAGTTTCTCTCGAGTTTTGCATTGTCAATTCCTCATAATAATGTGTTAATTATAGATTGATTGGTAAAGTATTGGGATTGTATGTACGTTGAGCATGATGCATCTTTGTGGCTTTTATTATTGTCCTTTCTTCTCTTATTGAGTTACACTTATATTTAAAAATTTCTTTGTCTAGCCATAGCCTGGAACATAAAAGAAAGAACTCTCCTGTTGTGGCTGCCAGAATCATTTTTGGTGCCCTGGGTTTGTTTATGTTGGGAACTCTAGTTTACACTATCTTGACTGATGGTTCTCCTTTTCGCAAAGAGCTCTTCACTCCGTAAGTTATTTCTTCCCCTTTATTATTTTCTTTGGTGGGGAAAACAGTAATCCTGATTCTAAAGTTGACAATCGACCTTAACTATTTGTTTCTTGTACCTATGTTGTAAATTCATTTTAATTTTTCTACGGTGTTTTAGTTATTATCATTTTCCCTTCTTTTTCTCTGGCAGTCCTCTTGTTTATTAATCTGTTAAATGAATTTTCTGTAGGTTTGTTAGATTTAGAACAACAAAAATAATATATCGGGAAATGCTAAATCTAATTTTTGACATGGAAATGTTATGCCTGGTTCATATATTAGGCAGTGTAAATCTCCCAGTTCTAATGTTTGATGGTAAAAGATTGAATCTGACTGAAATATAGTGTTTGGCAAGTATGCTTGTGGTATTGTAGGGTTTCTGGTTTGTCTTCAGAATTCATAGCAGTAAGATGTTTTCAGGGAACAATAGAAGTTATTTTCTTATTGGATATTGGCAAAACCCAGAGGGGTGCAAAATTCAATGTGCTTGATGCTATAAACTGTTTGCATAATTTGGCTGCTTGTTAGTAAAAATGGATCCCCAAACAACAATTTAGTGCTCAGTTATGCTTCTGATTTTTGAAGCATGCCCTCTATATATGACCAATTTATCTGTCCTCTGTAATTTCTCAATACTCAGGCTGGTGTTTCTGATACATGTGTTGGAACCTTGTAATTGTTTTCTTTACTTTATGCTATCACATGTTTGTCTTTGCCCTTCTGTTCACATTTTTCCTACTTCACTTTGTGGATATTTGCTTGCCTTGCTAAACTGTCTGCAGGTGGATGTCAGCAACACTAATCGACTTTTACATCAATGTCGTGGCTCTTTCGGTATGTTTTAAGCACTTACTATTTGCTGTTCTGCTTGAAAGTTAAATCTGGGTTAGATTCTGATATGGAAATCAGAGGGACTTATGAATATTCAAGAAAAAATTTTAAGCGGTTAAAACTTATGTGTGGCAAACACTGTAGCTCTAAATTTTTTAGTGATTTAGAAGGTGGCTGTCGTATGAATGCTTTAAAGAGCAGCCTTATGATTTAAGCAGTGAAATTTAGTTTGTACAAAGTATGCATGAGAAGAAAGAAATGACTTTTCCTGCACTATCGTAATTTGCCTGGACTTCATAGAAACAAATATAGTGTAAATCTATTTGCAACAAATGATGCAAAGTGCATCTTAGACATTTTTTCACCCTCGCCTATGAGATTCAAAAAAGCAAGATCTGCAGAAAAGTTTGCTTATGGCCTTTGTTATTGAGTTGACTGAATCAATGGTCAGTTACTTGAAACAGTTGTATAAATCCGAAAGCGAGAAGTGAAAACTGATATATGAGTAGAGTTGCTCAATGAAATTCTGTATTCTTCATCTTTTGATTGTTCTCTTGATGTTCTTTCTAAGAGAAGTGAAAAATTTTGATTTGAAGTTGTTAATAATAATCTAATCCCATTATTTGGATAATTAATGCATTATGCTTTTATGTGCAACTTCAGGTTTGGGTTGCCTACAAGGAACCAAGTTGGTTTAGCGCATTCCTTTGGGTGATCCTTTTGATATGTTTCGGCAGGTGATATTGTTTTACATACACTTACCCAAAAAATATATATATATATATTGTTTTACATATTTTAGTTCTATTTATTTGTAACGTTTTGAATCCAAGTGCTTAGTTTTTTGGTATGTTGTTCTTTTGTTTGTGTTGTATAAATTTGTTGATTTCACATAAATTATTTTGGAACTGGTACTGAATTATTTTTACTACTTGCCAGCATAAGTACATGTGTCTACATTGTCCGGCAGCTGTGGTGCCTGCATTCCGAAGATTCACTCTACCTCATTCTTTTGAATACTAGTAACAGGCAAGTTTAGAAAAATATACTTCAGTTTACATTTGTACACTTACTGTGAATGTTTAAACTATCCTAAAACCGATGAATGAGGCCAATTTAAAAAACAAAAGACTGCGGTGCTGTTACTAAGCGCAGGCAGAAAATTCAAGAACTTGTACTTGTTTATGATTACTGCAATCATCGAAGCACTCTTTTGCAATGCCAAAATATGGTCTTTTTGCATCAACTGCCTGTTAAATTAGTCTTAGAATTAGGTGAAGTTTGTAGCAGATTTGTATTAGTGCTTTCCTGTGTCTAAAAGCTTTATAATTGACTATGGTAGGGCAGAAAACTGGTATGATAGAACCTTTGTGATAGATGCTGCAAAAGTTGAGAGTCAATGAGCTCAACGGAACAGTTGCCGGGCGATACACAATTAACCAACAGTGCAAATTACATTTAGCTTTCTACTCTTCGCCGGCTATATCGACACGGTTATGAACACTCCTTCCATATTCAATGTAAACAATTTTATTGTTGACTGACTTCATGTATATGCATGGATGTCTGTGTACCTTATGATGAACATTCACTTTGTGAAGATATCTTCCTACATCAGTATACAATCAAAGAATTATATAAAGTATTACATACAAATTGACATGGTATCAATATCAAGAGTTAGCAAAATGGGTAAAATATTAAAATTTTTAGAGAGAAGATTTCGATTCGAGCCTTACTTATTTTCTATGGTTTTAATGTGTATATATTAATTTATCTAATTATATTTTGTCATGTTATTTTGTATGCAATATTTTATATAGATTCTTTGCATGTGTAGATTACCATTATTTAATTGAATTGGGCAGATCCGAAGCTCAGAGCAAAAAATGACTTTGGTTGAATAAATTTTGGGCTTGGGTGTGGAAAAAAATTTGGGCCGAAATGCTATTTGGGTTTGAGCTTAAACAGTATCTGTTGCCCAAAGCCCCAGTAGCCCTGAACATGGAATTATCGTAAATAGCATGCATGGGCTATGTTAATTTGTAACTTCAATTAGAACTAAGTAATACCGGGGGTGTATACGAGCCAACCCACTCACCAGTAGTTTGCGGTTTGGCTCATCTCAAATTGAGTTCGAATTTAAGTTCCTTGAAGTCAATTCTCAAGTCAAGTTAAAGTTTGATGTTAGCTGGTTCAGTGAGCTTACAACTTGATTTGAATAAAATATTAATATATGTTTAATAGTTTTAAATAAAGTTAAATTTAAATCGAATCGAGTTTGAATTTACCTAAGTTCAAACTTGGCTTGTCTTAAGTGAAGCCAAGGTTGAGCTCGAATTAACTTTAAATGTGTTTGACCTTGGCTCATTTAAGAGGAATTGAACTTTGAGTTCAATCTAATATTAAAACAACGTCGTTTTAATGTGTATTGATCAAAATAATGTTATTTTATTCTATTCATATCGAATTTTTCAAACTCACAAGTTTAACGAACCAATACTCCTAAAACTCAAGCTCATGAATATTTAATTATCAAACTTAAGTTCACTTGAGTTGAACTTATTTTAGGTTCACTCAAACAAAACTCTAACTTAAGTTTGAACAAGTTCAACATAAATTCAATCTTAGTTTCAAACATGATAATCAAATTGTGTATCAAAAATCTAATTTTATATATCGTGTATCGAATATTGTATTATATTCTATGATATAGTTTTTAAGAAATAAAATAATATAATGATACAATAAACACGTTATTATTTTAGAAAATATCACGAACACTTATAAAAATTTAAAATTTCTCATATATTTCTCTGTTACATTATATTTTTTCCTAAAAAGTGTATCGATCTGTATTGATAATACATATTATATTATATAATAGATATAATATTTTTTATATATTATTATATATAAGCCCCACATTTCCCACGGTTTTACTGTTCAAAATCAGAGAAAATTTTGAATCTCCCACGGGTTAACGGGTTTTCGTCTATTTAGTCGACTTTTTGTGTTTTCCGACAACCGAAAATGACAAATAAGGATAGTACATCATCTCACTTCTTGTTTGAATCAATTTATTGTTAGGATTATTGAGATTTGAGGGAGATTTTGAGGTTTGAATAGTTCAGATTTCGATTTTGAACAATGCATAAAATGTTTTTATTTTTGGTTGTTTTGCTTTAATTTCTTGACGGGTTTTGTGTTATTGGATGTGTAGATTTGATTTGTGTAGGAAATAGAGGCTGAAATGTCAATTTTTGATCGAAAAATGGGTTAGATTTGTCGGCGTTGCGGTAACTCCCATGAGTGCCCGTGGGGTGGGGGGAAAATTTAACGTTTTCAAAATTTTGGGGGGAGGGGGAACAAGGGGAGATCCATAGGGGTCCGTGGGAAATTTTACACAGAACTGTGGGGCAGTTCGTGAAAACCATGGGTTGGGTGGAAAGTAACTTTTTTAAAACTATAAGGTCTATATGAGATAGACTTTGAACGGTTATAACTTTTGATCCAGGAGGAGTTACAAGGCTTGTAATATATCAACACAAAGCTCATTTCGAGCTCTATAACAACAACTAGTTTGGCCAGTTGCGCCGAATTTGGAGGCCAAAATAAAACTATTTCAATGTATATTATGTAGTTTTTTTGTTTTATCAAATTTAGGATTTTCGGTTTTTATGATTTTGAGTTTGTTTGTGATCGGGCTAGACTTTTTTTTATATGTAATTTTCAAATTTGATATTTGTAATTACGATGTGCTTTTTTAGACATGTTTTACGATGTAATTACGAAATTTTTGATCGATTTTTCGATTTTCTTGTTCATAAGCTATTTAAACGTGTAGTTTTTAAAATTCAGATCTATTTTTTTAGATTTTCGAGTAATTTTTTAATTATTGACATTATAGAGTATTTCAATATATCTATTTATTTATAAGATGTTATTTTCAATGTAGTTTTTACGAATTAATTTTTTTCGATTCAAATTCAGAAATACGAATTTCTTCTTTTCAAACGAACCTATAGTAATTGATATTAAGTAAAAATGAGAGTAAAAGTGAGTATTTAAGTGATATAAAAAATGTATGTAATGAGAGTGAGAGTGAGAGAGTTTATATAAATGTGATAAAGAGTAATTTTGGTATTTTCAAAAAATTAGGGTGTTTTTACTTAGAATAGGGAATTTGGGTATTTTTGCTTAGAAATAGTGAAATTGGGCATTTTTGTTAATAGAGAGTAATTTGGCCATTTATTATAATTTCCTATATATTTATATACCCAAAATAAATATGTATAATATTACTTTAAATAATAATATATTATTATATAATTAAATATTATTTTATATATAATTTAAAATTATTTAATTATATAAAAAATATTATTATTTATTTAAAAAATTATTTATATACATAATACTACTTAAATAGTATGGAATGATAAGTGACCATTACGAGAGAAAAAGAAATGTTCCCCATTGGATCTAATAAAGTACATAACATTAGGAAAATAATATTGAATGACTAGGAAGAGTGCTGGAACTTTCTACACTGTGCGACAGAAATATCCCACACTCAACCAGCCTTAATTTTCCTCGAATATTCCCTGGAAATATCTCATGCTTCTCTAGAATTGGTTGGCTGTTGTCCCCATGAGAAGTGCAGTGGACACTCCCAAACGAGAAATTGAAATTTTTAACCTTTTTACTGTATGTATATACCGTTTATTCTAAAATTTAAATAAAATATTATAATAATATTTTATTTTTTAAAAATATTTTTATTAATGTAACTCATACAAAAATAAAGAATATCATCTCTCTTTTTTTTCTCAGTCTTTCAGTAAAGAAAAAATCTCTACAATATAAAAAAAATTTTAATAAAAAAAATACGTGATTGAATAATAAAATTTATATGTTATATATTTTCTTTATAAATAATTAAAAATTAAATAATATATGATAAATTTATATTCATGATTTCATATAAAATTTAATTTTATTATAATTTTATATTATTATATTATTTAATATTATGTTGGCGTAACCAACCCTTCACTGGAGTTATATTTTTTTTAAGTTTTCTTCTATGCATGGGCCAAGGGTGCAAGGATAAATCTAAAATTTGATAATTTAAAAAAAGGAAAATCTTTAAATGCAGTGGGACTCATTGCATGAAAGAAAACTTAAAAAGAAAATAAATCCGAGTGGAGATGCGTGGGGCTCAAAGTGCAAAGAAGAATCCAAAAATAGAAAAAGAAAAAAAAAGAAAACCTTTAAATGCTATGGGGCTCATTGCTTAAAAAAAACTAAAAAAATAAAGATTGTAGTAAGGCTGGATTCGAACTGAACCCATTCAAGCTTAAACTCGAGTTTGATTCGAATGAGCTCAAAATAAATCAGTCCTAAGCCAGCTCGAGCTCGAGCTCGAGCCAATGTTTTCAAGCTCAAGCTTAATTATCAAAATTTGTAAATTAAAATTTTTGATACAAAACAACATCGTTTTGATCAATATGTATTAAAACGACGTTTTTTTAATAACGAATATTCGAATTCGAAATGAATCGAATCGAATTCAAACCGAATTTAAACTCAAACATAATGAGCTCGACGAGCCCGAGCTCGAACTCGAGCTATATTATTATTAAATCAAACCGAACTCTAGCTTAATTCGATTCGAATCTAACCTAGATTGTAAAGGGATTGAGGTCACCTACCCCTTGACATTATAGTCAAAGGTTGATGTCGTTAACCCGTTTTTTATTTGAAAATTTTTTAGATTTAAATTTTTATACTTTATAATCATTAATATAATATTAAACAATATTATAACAGTTTTAAATAATAAAAAAATAAAATAACAATATTAACAAATCTAACAATATGAAATCACAACAAAATTAAATTTTATATAAAATCATAAGCATGAATTTATTATACATTATTTGATCTTCAATTGTTCATAAAAAAACACATAATATATAATTTTTATTATTCAATTACGTGTCTTTTCTATTAAAATTTTTTTTTCTATGTTGCAGAAATTTCTTTCTCACTGAAACGCTGAGAAAAAATGAGAGATGATGTTCTTTTTTTTTTGTATAAATTACATCAACGAAAGTATTTTAAAAAAATAAAATACTGTTATGATATTTTTGTTTAAGCTTTAGAATGGGTAGTATATATATATATATACGATAAAAACTTCCCCACAAAGAAAGGTTGCACATAGGTTGAACACTGGCAATGTGTTGCCATGTTTGTGTGGGTTGTGCTGGGACAATGCACTAAGCTTAACTACGGACTCCAGACAATTAGCTAGTGAATAAAAAGTATCAAAGGACCGGACTGAACAGGTCCTATCAAGGGCTTATGGATAAGGCTCGTAAGCTGACTCTATACAACCCACAAAAAAATTAATATTTATTAAAAATTAAAAATAAAAAAATAAAAAATATATAACATAATAGACTGACCCGCTGCTAAATACTTATATTAGCTAATAAAAAATACCAATCACTAACCCTACCCATTATAAATAATTTTTATCTTTTCATTCCCCTTTGACAAGTAAACTTTCATACTTAAAATAGAAAACATAAATTTAAAATAATTTCAATTGAAAAGAAAATACCATTTTTGGGCCTCAAACCCAACTCCCATGCCATAACTTGAGCTTGAACTAAAAAAATTTTAAAACCATGACTCAAGCTTCAGTCATGGTGACTCGTTATGGACTTGATCAAATTAAGCTATCAATCGAGTTTGAGCAATGACAACTTATTTTGGTCTTGAATCGAACTCAAATAAACTTGACTCAAATCCAACCCTAATTGTATGTCTGTACCTAATTTTCAGTGGCAGCCAAACATATAGAGGGACAAGAATTCAAATGAGCATCACATTCATGCCCAAATATTTTGATATCAACAACTAAAGACCTTCAAATCCAAATCAATATTACAAATGAACTCTACGTGGGAGACTACAATGTAAAATCTTTTTAAAGAGCAAAAAGTCCTTTCAAGATCAATATAACTGTTAAGCATGCCTCAACTGAAAAGCTTAGCATACAAATGGCTAAGAATCACAAGAACCGGCAAAAAAATTAAAACAAAAATGAAGAATTGTCAAACCAAAATATTGGGAATTAACCAGTCCAACGGGTTAACTCTGGTTCAGCATGCACAACCACCTCTTTGCTCAGTCTCCGAGACAGCCTCTGGAATTCCTTGGAAGTATCTGTATTTGAGTGAAAATTCATGAGGGTCAGAAAAGCACTAAACATCTCACGCATGTACCCATTTCTGAAACAGTGATAAGGGGTTATTTTGGAAAGGAAGCTTTGCATATTTCGTAAATAAAAAATAGTACATCGAAAGATACTAATAACCACTACAACTAGAAATCAGAGTTGAACACCAAGAACAGTATGCATTGCAAACACGAAAAATTATACCCACAATTTAAATTTAAGAACTTCAAAATGTTAAATGTCAGAAGCAGATAACTATCAAAGGAAAAAATATGATGATATACAAAAACTTTTATGCCAACCATCAAAGACCACCTTGTTCAAGAATATTTCAAAGAAGATTTCAGGCATATTCTCATAAACTGTTAACAAAAACAACATGCTCTCAGTGTGACTTCAAAAAGAGGAATGAATCTCCAGAGAAGTTAGTAAATCTCACAAATTGTAGGCACTACAGATATGAAAATAAACATCATAACTCGTGGACTCTACCAAGAAAGAAAAGAGAACATCGAAAAACCCATCACTATTAAAACAGAACAAAAAACATAGATCCCTTTTTATTTTTCATTAGCTTTCTACAGAATGCTAAAATGAGGTTAGACCACCCAATAGAACAATAATAATATAACTTTGTAAAAGAACATGCAAGGTGAAAAAGCCATAGAATCATAATTTGCAAACATGTATAGAAAACACAAAAAATATATTTGGAAACAAGCAGACAAGTAGCAAAGGATACATGCTTTCTAAGCTCAACTACTGAGAATTAACCACAAGTAAAAATAAATTGTGTAACTTCATCTTTTTGCTACTTAAAAATAAAAGCCTACTTGTTTCCAAAATAAGGTTCACATGACAGTTATGTCTACTTGAGTTAACACTCACACAGAGTTCTTAAACTGGTAAAGGGACAATAGGACAATGGATACTTAAAGCAAATACTTTTTTTTTTTTTTTTCCACAAAATAATAATAAAAATATATGTAATATCATTCCTACCCATGACAATTTGTTATAAGATTAATCAGATCCATATCTCAATTAATCCCTATCTAAAGGTGTTTGAAATGTTTGTCACCTATGACCTGTCCATGAAGATTTCACATTTCTTCCACCTAATTTCTAATACATATAACAGTTAATAAATGTATATTAAAAGATCATGCAAGAGGTAAATCTGATTCACACATGAAAGTATCATTTAATATAAACTTACATGTCCTGGTCATGCTCATTGGCTAGAGCAGTTCTAGCTATACTCAAGAATGCAGCATCAACATTGATATCCTCTTTTGCAGAGGTCTCAAAGTAAGGAATGTTCCCTTTGGAGGTGCACCAGTCCTTTGCTTTCTTCTCAGACACCTGTGGAGAAATAAATTTGATTAAATAAGAATGAACAAATTGAGGAATTTTAGGCAGCACTGAGATTGTATCCTTACCACTCGGCTGTTCCCACCATCAATATCAATCTTGTTCCCAAGTAATATAAATGGAAATATCCTGGGGTCAGCTGGATTTGCCTGGATGTCATGACAACGTGAATCGTATTAACATTCAAAATTAAAGAAGAAGGCATCTTCCAAGAAAATTCAAACAAAAATGTACAAATTTGCAAATCAACCAAAAAGAAAAAAGGAAACCATGAATTAGCCATTAAAATTCATAAAGAGTTGGTATACATCTAGACAAACATTAAATAGAATGAATCATTTATTCAAAGAAATGGAGTAATCAAAAGAAAAGATAGATAAGATTATCATGCTTTTCTTCAATCTAACTGTGTAAAATTCATGCCACAACATACAGCAGCAGGATTTCAAGAAAAGCCAGATGATTCAACGCATATACTGGTTAATGGCTAGCAGCGTGTTGAATCAAAGTATAAGGGAATAATGTAACTAGCAGCGACTATAATAACAATTTTCAGTATTTCACAATATCTCTCTGAAGTTCTAAAAATTAGTGTAAATCAAAACCTGCTATCATCAAGGATAAGAAGGCTTAAGTGAATGGAAAGGCAATCACCAGCTGCACTCACACCTTTCATCCCCGAAAGTCCTCAAGGAGTAATTTTAAGTGTCAAGCAAGTAGCATAAGATAATATATTATGCTTCTAAAATTCAACAATACATTATTAGTCAGACGATAATGTAAATCACATTGACCTGAGAAGCATGTTTTGAGCACAAAAAATTGAAATTAAAAAAATAAAAAGAAAGAATACTACAAACCTGCTTAAGAAACTCCTCATGCCAATTGTCAAGTGTATCAAATGACTTCATTACATTGACATCATAAACTAGTACACAGCAATCTGCCCCTCTATAGAAAGCAACCCCAAGACTCTGAAATCTCTCTTGCCCAGCTGTGTCCCATATCTATGAATACAAGACAAAGCCATTAAACATCATGTGTATCTGTAACTAATAAATTCATATAAAACTACACAAAACAAATAAATTCCATTCTACCAAAAGGAAAACATACCTGCAGAGTGACAAGACGGTCATCAATTTGGAGTTCTTTAGTAACAAAATCAGCACCAATTGTAGCTTTATACTGCTGACTAAACTTCTTGTGAACATATCTAAAAAAAGCAGTTAAGAAAGAACGTCGACACACAAATTACTCACAACCAAAATCACTCCAACAAAAATTAACCCATCAAAGTTTGAATGAACCATTACTTTAACAACAATACACACTGCAACCCTTCATAAGACAAAATATATAATTCCTTTTCCAATTCACCTACTCCCCAAAATCAACAGCAAAAACTAGGCAACTGAAGTTCTTTACTAATATATCGCGTAGAGTACAGCACTGTTACAGGGACTGATTTATCACAAAATTTGTCATATACAAATAAAAGAAACTGAAAAGGAAAAATTCGCGAAACTAATAGTATTTGTAACATTAACTGCGAGAAATTGCTGTAATTTTCATCACATATCATTCCACTAACGTTACCACCGCTCTGTAAGCTTAAGCTTTAAGAGATCGTAATAGAAAGAGATCATTGATAAATTAAAAAAAGAGAGAGAGAATAAGAGAGATTGCTCCAAGGATACTGATTCATCAACGACGTCTTGCCAACCCTGACATTAACAAAAACAACGACAACAAATAAAAACCTCAAAACGTAAAATCTCAATTCAGAACCTACCAAAACAAGCTCCAAATTCAAACCCTAGAAAAACACGGAGACTTACCCGCTGTCGCCGAGAACGATGACCTTGAGCAGAGTTCTTCTCCGCACCGACATGGCGCCTCCCACGAATGACGGAAGAGCAACGAGAATCAGTTACGTGTGAGAGACTGGGAAGGATATTTGGTTATGAATGAGAAGAAAACGGTGTCGGATTTTTAGGCGAAGAGAATTTAATTTGATTAGAGCTAAGAGAAAGAAGAAAGGGGCGCCAATTTCGATCTGGTTTCGTGGGGTCGTTCCGAGGACGAATATTGTTTAACCCGGGATATTGGGACCCGTTTTGAGGGCAAAATTGGCGATTTTGTTGTCGTTTTGGTAATTATTTTAGTTGGAGAAGTTGGAGGAAATCGCATGGGCGGCAAAAGAAATTGGCTTACAGTTATAGATTCGCGTTAGGTTAGATCTATAATCGAATAATTTTGGCCATAAATTCCTTTTTTTTTTTTTTACGGATAAATTTGCGGCGCAGAAGTTTTAGTAAATGAGGATGATAATAAAACAATATCAGACCAACTGGATAATTTTTTTAAGTTTAATTTTGTCCAAGTACAATTGAATCGAATAATATTTAATTTAATTAAAATCAATTCTAATCATAGTGGTTTTCTTGTCATAAAATTCATAAAAAAGAGGGTAAAAAATTATATTGATTTATTATCTTTGTGATGGGACATCTAGAATCAAGTTAAATTAAGTTAGAATTCGTTTAAATTTGAGTTCAGTTTAGTTTAAGTGAATTTAAACTTAAATTTATCTCAAAACTGTCCGAGTTTAATTTATTTTAAATAAGTCAAACTTAAATATAAAATTTTGAATTCGATTTGATATTATAACTAAACGAAAAATAATTAAAATGATAGTATTTTAATCAATTCGTATCGAAACTTGAGTTAAAACTTGAAAATATCTAATTGTTAAACTCGAGCTAGAGTTTGAGTTCATTTGAATTAAACTTATTCGAATTGAACTTGTTTTCAAGTTTAAATAAATTCGACTCAAATCTAACCCTTAATTTTTTATTATATAAAAAAAATTTTAAAAATAGATAATATAACTAGATTCGAACCAAAATTTTTTTAACTTTATTTGAATGAACCCAAAATAAGTTTGGCTTAAGTGAGCTCGAACATGAGCTCCTAAAAGTTAAATATTTTTGAACTAGAGCTCGAGCTTAAGTTTTAAGGATGTTCGACTCGTTAAACTCACTAGCCTAAAAGAATTTGATATGAATCGATTAAAATAATATCATTTTAATCAATACACATTACAATAATATCGTTTTAACTAATACAGATCAAAATAATATTATTTTAATATAAAATAAAAATCAAAGTTTGGTATGAGCTAGGGCTCAAATTGAAATCAAAGATCAATACCTCTCGAATGAATTAAATTTAAACATATTTAAAATGAACTCGATACATTACGCTCATCTCTATCCAAATTGAGTTTCGGATCCAACCATAATGGAAAAGGCACCGTAATGAATATGTGATGTGGGGATGTACCTATCAAATTAGGCATGGACGTGGACCTTAATTAACCTTTTTGAATTGGCGACAAACGAGAGGAGGGAAAGGGAAGTAATACTTTATGTCGCTTTTACATTCAATTATTAAATACCTTTTCAACGCCGCTGAGTGATTGAATAATACTGCCAATACCCAAATTTTATTAAAAGAGAATTAACGAAATAAATACATAATAAATGGTATTGAATAACATGGCTGTACAAGAGTAATGTCATATCAATTAATAAGGCGTGTTTGAATTTTGAATTTGGATCCAAGTAAGGAGGATGCAAGATTTTAAAATGTGCCAAAAGATTTATTCCCAGTATAACTCTTATTCGTTAACTTATAAAAATTTAAATACTTTTTCGTGAGTTATTAAAGTTAATAAAATAAATTATTTATAAGGGTAAAATTATCATTTAATTAATAATATTAATAATATAAACATTTATATCATTTATTCTTCTTGATTTAAAAATTTAATAATTTTTTTTCATGATTAAATTTTAAAAAATTATATTTCCTTCTAGAATTTTTTTTTTTTTGCATCTACGACAACTGGCCACAAATTGATAGCACACGAAGATGACGATGGGACGAAAGACAAAGATCTGATAATGGAAAACACCAATGGAATCAAAAAGCTGATAGAAGATGAAGCTTTGATTTGTTGAATCAAGGTTGTCGTCTATGTTTTCCATCAAATTGACAACGGAGAAGACAAGTCACATAACCGATTCCTCTTTTTCCATCGGATCAACTCTGTGGAAGATGAATCATGCGCATTGACTGGGATTTTGTTGCTCAAATTTTTTGTTTCTCACTAGCAACATTAGTCTCTTCATTGGTTCTTTGAGTTGGCAAGATCGAGCCACTCTTCCTTGGTTTTCTTCATTGACTGGAGATGAAGGGAGAAGTTGCCGAAGATTAAGGGAGAAGTTGTTGGAGATGAAGGGAGAAAATCGGAGTGAAACTATGATATTTCTAAACTTTGAGGGTGGTTGAATTGAAAATTTTGAAAAATCATGAAACCTAAGAGTGAGGTTTATGTCATTTTTCTAAATAATATACTTTTTCATAAATTTTTATTTTCTTTGGGTATGTATAAGAAATATTACAAAAAGTAAAATAGTACTTTATAATAAAATTAACTTATATGATTTATTTTAACAATTTATAAATAAGTATTTAAATTTTTAAAAATTAACATATTAGCGTTGTGATTGTATTAAACCTTGAGTGGTAATGAGTCTTTTGGCCTTTTAAATAATAATAACAATTAGCCCTTACAGCTGTAATGCTTATGCAATTAAATATCTTTAATATGAATGCACCTATAATTCTCCATAGTAAACCACCAAAAACATATACATATATATATATTTATATGCGTACGCGCACACACACATATGAAAACTGTATAGATATAATATAATAAATAATAAAAAAATATATTTATAAAAAGATCGTATAATTCAAATAAAAAAATAAAATATATATATATAGATTTTAATATGATAAATTGTTAATAATATATTTTAAAAAATATAGTAATATCAATCATACTTTTAGTAATTTTCACATATTTCTTAGTTAAAATTAATATAATAATTCATATGTAAAATATTTAATTAACTATTAAAACTAATATAACATAATATATCATATTTAACTATTATACCACCATATGAATATGTAATAAGATTAATAAAATATCGGTATCTTAAATCAATTCATATATCAGACATTAAATTAATTACAAACATAACAAAGTTATAAACAAGGAAAGAAAAAGTAATGAAAGTTTACCCCTTTGAAGAATAACGAAAATGAAGAGTTGAATTTAACAAAAAGAGAAACATTGATTTGGTGTAAAAAAAAATTTCTGTTAAAATACTTTTGTTGTTGTTATGAATAAGAATTTGGTGTGATGAATGATGCCATTTTAGATTTTTTTACAAATTCAGAAAAAAGGAAAATAAATAAAACAATTGTTTAATATAAAAAAATGTAAAATATGCAATTAATATATTTTGAATTTACAAATTCGAAATATCATATTTAATACATAAATTAAATATAAATTATTTACATTTTTACTAACTCCCTTATAATTATGAAATATATCTCAAACAAATGAATAAAAAAATATTTATTTAACATAAATTTTATATATTTAATTTTATATATATATATATATTCATTCTCTCTTAGCATCGTTGCTGGAAACATATGATAAAAAAAGATCCAAGGCTAGCAAGTTTTTCACATAACTTCAGCAAACAGTCAAGTTTCTGTGTTTGATTTGCCAATTCATTGAGGCTTCTCCTTCCACATAAATGATATCAGAAGGGCTATAACTGTTACTAAAAATGAGATTTTGGTTATGGGTTTGATCGCAGAATCCTGCAATCAGAAAATGCGAAGATGAAAAATGTCTTCTTCTTCATGGACAGTATCAGCCATCGGACATAAAAGAGCAGCAAAAGATCTATGCGGTATAAGCCAGCAACTTACTCCCGGTTACAGGAAACAAACAAAGGCCAATATATCAAAATTTAAAAAACCGAAATAAATCACAATTCCTTTTAAAGACAAACAATTATGTATATCTATAAATAGATATAAATTTAATATGTGTCATTAAATAATTAGTAATTTTAAATTAGAAATAAAATAATACGTAATCACATAATAACACTTTATATGTGTAATTATTTATATATTAAAAAGTAGATTCATATAACATTGTCAATTTTTTTTTTGTATATGTCACAGTAGAAGCTACTACTTAGAGAAATTTTATAATTAAACTGAAATTTGAACCAAGAATTATTAGAGTGTTTAATTAATTTTTTCATTTATAAGTGGTTGATCAGTTGTTATATTAATTATTTAATCATTTAAAAATGTAAATTTTTTATTATAGTTATATAGTAAAAAAACAGTGGTATAATAAATAAAATAAAAAAAGGCTAAGATAATTAACTAAAGAAATTAGAAAATATGAAAAATCACCTTTGGTTTTCCACCCATGCGAACGACAAATCAACCCTTCTACCTGAGCATCGCCCGTCCATTCCTTAAATTAAACTGGATTAGAGCACCACAACCTAGCCCGGAAGAGAAGGTGAAAATTGGCTTGAACTCGTATTTATCGAGGATTTCTCGGACCTCCAACTGGTCCCAGCCGGACAAGCTTGACTTGAAGAAGTCCATTGGACCCTTCCCCTGCCGGTACAAATGAATCTCTGCCTGGGGCACCTTTGTCTTCACAGTTTTTGGGTTCGAGTTTGAATCTTCTTCGATTGCTAGTTTCTATTTGTGTGTCCCCGTTGTGGCGAAGCCCGGAGCTGTTGGCACGAAGTGTTTCGGATTTATATATAGATGTAATGTAGTTTATGAGGCTGACTACAAATTTGACTCTTTAGTAAATAAGGTAAAACTACACTTAATTATTTTATTAAATTTTTACAATCAAGCCAATATTACAACCACGAAATCTAAAAACCAATTTGGAGTATCATTCTTTGATTGTTCATTTTCATCAATGAAGTGTATAGCGGTTAAATTCGATTTTAAAATTAGGCCAAAGGACTATTTCCCACTCAAGGTATGTTTTTTTTCCAAATTCCCCCCCCCCCCCTCCTTCCTCTCGATTAACTTTGAAAATTTCATTTATCTACTCATGGACTGTTAATAACTGAGTTCGTTAATTATATCATTTTCTCTTCAAACCCTAAAAACTAATAATTTTTTCTAATATAAGTTTTCAAAAACTGTATTTTTCTCCTAGGGTTTCCAAACCTTCAAATCCAATTTTTTCGATGACAACAAACGATCTCTAAGTACCTACTCTCCCTCTACGATAACCCCTTCTTCCGGTCGTACATCTTCCAAAGCATTGTGGCGTCATCGTCGAGACGAAAACGACTTATTTTTATCTTTGATGAAATAGTCGTTTTTGTCTTTGAACGAAGACGATTCATTTTCGTCGATGACGATGCCTAGGAGGGGAAGACGATGCACGATAGGAAAGAGGAGACGTGGGGAGGAAAAGATGTTGCTTGGAGATCGTCAGTCGTCATAAAAAAATTCAATTCGAAAGTTTGGAAACCCTAAGGGGCAAAATGTTGTTTTTGAAAACTTAGGTTGGGGAAAAATTGTTAGTTTTTAGGATTTGGGGGGAAAATAAAATAAAATTTAAGTTTATTTTTAATATTACAGATAAAATAACAATTTTGTCCTTGAAACCGTTTTTTTTAACAACTCATAAGTGGGTAAATAGGATTTTCAAAGTTAACAGAGGGAGGGGAGATTTGGAAAAAAAGCATACTTGGGTGGGAAATAGTCCTTTGGCCTTAAAATTGTCATCCTTTAAGTGAAGAGTCTTATTATAAACATTATTAATGCAATTTCTTGTTAACAATTAATTTACGTAATTTCAAGCTTTATGTAAAACAAATTACAATTGTAATGATTAGAATCTATAAAAACTCGAGTTGGTTTACTCTTGGTGCGAGAAAGGATAGTTTGAGATTAACAAGATAAATATGACAAATGATTTTTACGTGGTTCGCTCAGATGATTAGAATGCCTAAAGTCTAGATAGTGTATGTGATACCCACACGTTTATGGCTAGGTTAACTTTGATTCTTTTGTAATGTGTAAGTCGATTTTGATACATGTGACATGTACAAAATTAGCTAAGTATGATAAATTAAAAAGAAAAAAAAGGCTAATAAGCAGTTATGTATGAGTGATGAACTCTTATTTATATCGTGTCAAATAGATAGATAAGATAATGTATCATGTTAAATGAGTTTTAAGTGATAAACAATCATTTACTAAGGTGAACACTCATTTCAACAATTATCTGATTCAAATTCTATAAAGAAGATCTCGTCTCGCATGATATCAATATTTTACATAACACATGAAATGTTGGAAAACTGATATTTATCACATATTTAGCGACACAAAGACAATTCCGATAACTGAAATGTGGAAGGGAAGAGATTCGGGAACCAATCTTCAAGCTTTAGCGGCATAGTGGGCAGGACTTGTAAAATTTTTATGTTTAAAATGATTATAACAATATTCTATGTTCAAATTCACTATTGATCGAAGTATGAGTATGCTTATAATGTGAATTTAATAATATATGAACACTAACAAAGCCAACTAGGGTTAAGAAGGTCATTTAACCCTTCTTGACTTTTAAAGAAAAATTATAAGATTAAGTTTTTGCAATTTTATTAATTTATTTTACTTTAATAATTATATATATTTATATAATCTTAGCAATTTGGCGCTACATGCTAAATATCTTATCTTATCCTATAAGTTAAAGTAATATTTGAAGTATTGGTATACATGAATTGGGATTAAATTACTACATAATAATAAATAATATGAATTGGTTTTTAATTAATAACGAAAAAGAAAGACCCTAAAGAAATAGTGAATAAATGTCATGTTTTATATCAATATTTAGTCACAAAACACTTCCTTGATGTTATTAAATGCTCTAATTATGGATGATACATTTTTCATTCAAAGATAGTCACAATGCAAAATTCAAGGTATTACGATCGTGCATCAATATCTTAGATAGACACCTTCAAGAGTTCAATAATTGTTTCAATGAGGTAAACATAAAATTATTTATTTAATATATTTATGTCCAAATAAAAATTTTATTGCTTTTGATAAAGAAAAATTAATGCATCTTACTAATAAAAAATCTCCTTCTGCTTTAGACCAGACCTACACAATTATAATAAAAAATGTGTTAAAACTATTAGGAGTCGATATTGCTACGATTAAAAACTTGCAGCCTTCCTAATAGGAACGGTCCAATATGAGTTTACAACAAAGGTTGAGCTTGTGAACCAACCCCCTAAAGAGAAATAGGCACAAGGAAAGAGCAATAGGTTGGACCAACTTGCAAAAACAAAATGATCGCTTTGTAACCAATCATCTATAATATCAAATAAATCTTTTTCATCTTTAGAAAATTTACCAAGGATTTGTAGTTATAACCATCCTTCTTTCAACTACTTCAATTATTTCCGAACATCTTATGTTATGTCACTTTTGAGGTCTTTGAGGATTTGTTGTAAACTATCCCTTGTACCATATATATGTTTCAAGGATATTTTATGAGATATGCCTGCAAAATAAAATACTAACAAAGAAATGATTTGTTATTTTTCTTTTCACCAAAAGACTTATGTCCACCCAAAGTTATGTAGAAAAACAAATTCACACCTATAAAGTTTTAAAAATCTAAACACCTATACGTTCTTAAACTTTTATTAGGATTTTCAGTTAAATGTAAGGGTAAAATCATCATTTGAACAATAATATTAAAAAATATATAATTTTATCTCATTTTTACCCAGGTTTTAAAAACTAACAATTTTACCCTTATCAAAGTTTGAAAAGTTAACATTTTACCTATAAGATTTGTTTCCTTTTTTGGCCACCACCATTCCGATCGACGACCTACCTTTTCCACTCATCTTCCATATCTGACACCTTTGGAGACACTGTTGATGGCCAACGTGTGACGAAACAAAGAAGGAAGGCTAACAAATCTCGTGGTTCTTTGATTTGTCACCCTTCCTTCTTCAATTCTAGTGATGAATCTTGTGTCGGTGATCGATTATCACTGATTTGTGAAAGCTCATTTGGATCGTTCTCTGACTATGAACACGATGAAGACTTGATGACGAATGCTTTTGTTGCACGATAATTTGTTGTGTTCATGGCCAAAGAACGATGGTAGCATCTTTGTCTAGGATGTTAGATGGAGTGTTGACAAATGGAAGGTTGGCTAGAGAATGTCATTGGAAAAGAAAGAGAAGAAATGAAACACCAGAGGGGAAAATGTAACTTTTCAAATTTTTGAGTGGAACAGAATTGTTAGTATTTTAAACTATGAGAGGAGAATGAGATAAAATTTTAGTTTTTTAATATTATTATTTAAATGATAATTGTACCTTTATGGTTAACAAAAAGTTTTAACATAAATTATATAGTGGGTGGGTATTTGAATTTTTGAAACTCTATGGGCGTGAATTGTCTTGACACTAATCCTTGGGTCTGAAAAAGTGTTTTTGGCCTTTTCTTTTAAATTATTTTCCTTGGTTTCTCTCCGTGGGCCAGGCTGATGGCTTGGGCCTCCCTCGTCCTATATTAAAAAGACATTTCTTTAAGAATTATTTTTATTGGTTTTTCAATTTTTTTGACCTGTGGATGAGAAAGATATGATACTTATTCAAGTTTCTAACAAGGTATGTTTTAGAAAGCACGAAAGAAACAGTTTTCTTTTTTTAAATCCATGTCATTTATGTGTTTATAGAGCTTGTTTCATTGCATAAACCTGTTTATAAAAGGCTTAAATGCTTATTAGACCAGTTTCCCTGCAGTCTGAAATTTTCAACGCTCTTTGAGAAGACCAGGCTCTTAGTTGCTGACGATAAGGAATCACGGTACTCGAGATGTGGCAGGACAGACAAGGGGGATTCTTCTGTGGGTAAGTAAGTTAAGAGTTTGTACAGTAACAAGCAAAAATAAGTCCTGAATTTAGTATTGAGGCTTTTATTGATGACCATTTGTGTCACTCAAATGAATTATGAATGCCCTCTGAGCTACTTCATTAATGTAAACTCGTGCAAGTTCTATCATGTATGTAGATAACATCTATCTGCAGAAGACAGGATTCTAATGGACTCCATGTGTAAATGAAATCATTCTCTCTAATGCATCAGAACTTCTACACAGAAATAAAACAGGCCTAACATGCATTTCTTTCTGAAAATAAAAAGAACCATCATACTTGAAGCATTTTACCTCATGGCTAAATGTCTTGGTATGTAGCTCTTTTTACCCCATGGTTTTGGCTTTTTGCAAGTCAACTTCAGTGTTGCTTTTGGGAAAACAATAAATTTATGACACCTTCATATACAATACATGTTTCACCAGGTAATGGAGGGTGCAGAAAAGAAATTTGTAGGAGAACATGACTTTAAAAACTTCTGTAAGATGGATGCTTTAAATGTACACAACTATAGGCAGCATGTCACCTCATTCAAAGTTTCTCCCCCTGATATGAGGTTGGCATTGGTAAAATTATCTCTTGAATCTATTCTCTTTCTTGCTTTTATTATATGAAAGTGAGTTTTCATGTCATACTTGTTTGTTTGTTGTATACTTGTATGCTATACCAAGTGTTCGTTGCCAGGGAAAGTGAATCAGAGATAGAGAAAAAGAAAGGAGAGGAAGGGTTTTGAGATACCTACGTTTAGCATTTTCTCGTACTAATACAAATATTAGGAGAACCACACTTTAAAAAGTAATTATTGAAGCGGAAAAATCCAATACTGTATAAACTTCACACTAGTTGCCTATACTTTTTAATATGAAATCTAAGTCTCATGCCTTACACTTTGGATCGTAACATATCACCACACTTTGCAACCCCAACGTCCACTTGGATTGGTTATACGCTAGCTCCTCCCAAGATTATATAAACCCCACACTAGTTGACACTTGAGATCCTAACATATCGCTAGTCCCGGGAACAGTGCAATGCTAATGTCATCACCTGCACTGCAGGATTGCAATGGTGATAGCTCTGATACCAAATGATATAAATCTTGGGAGAACCATAACTCAAAAACTAGCTATTAAGATAGGAGGGTCCAAGACCATATAAACTTCACACTAGTTGTCTATATTTTTCAATGTGGGATTATAGTCTCATACCTTACATTTGAGATCCTAACACTTACACATATAGAGTGTATACATACATGAATTAATGTCCTCATTTCTCTATGATGTACATTTTACTTCCCAATAAATCAAGAGGTGAGCCTGGCCACGGTAGCATTTTTACCTATGCCGAAACATTTTGTATTAACTCTAGACTTCATTACCTACATTTGTTCAGCCGTTTTGATGTAGCTTTGTCATAGATTTCATTGGAAGTGCCTCCTGTATTGACCAGCCATTTGTAAATTACACTGAAATGTGGTTCTGTCAGCATGGATTGACAGAAAAAAATCCTGCTGAGATTTGCTAGGTTAGAGTGCCTGCAAACTCTCTCCATATATATATATATATATATATATATATTATATCATCGTTGTATTTATTATATCATCATTGATAATAAAAAATTATCAGAATATTTTATTACTTGACAAACCAAACAAAATAATATCTATTTGAATCTAATGCCCGGTCTCACCTTAATTGACTGATTTTATTCTAGTAATTAGCTATAAGGAAATACTTACTAGTTAGTTGGGGAATTAACTACTTTTGTTTATTGAATTAATAACATCAATGTACACACATTGAGTATGGTTTGCTGCTAAAAGTCCAAATTATACCAAATTTAGAAATTAAAAAAAAAAAACAAAAGACAAAACAACTATTCTCCACCAACATTTGAAGAAATGATAATTTTTATCCTTTAAATTTAGAAAAGGCCAAAGGACTATTTCTCACCCAAAGTATGTTAATTTCTCAAGTTTTCCTCCATTAACTTTGAAAATTCTATTTATCCACCCATAGACAATTAAAATTAACGGTTTCAAGAGTAAAATTATCATTTTATCTGTAATATTAAAAATAAACTTAAATTTAATTTTATTTTTCACCCCTAAACCCTAAAAACTAACAATTTTTTCTAACCTAAGTTTTCAAAAACAATATTTTTCCCCTTAGGGTTTCCAAACTTTCGATGATGATGAAGACGTTGAGGAGGACGGGAAAGAGCACGGTTGAAAAGACAAGACACTAGAGAGGAAGAGACGTTGTTAAGAGATTGTTGATCATCGTCGAAAAATTCAATTGAAAGTTTGAAAACCCTAAGGGGGAAATACTGTTTTTGAAAACTTGGGTTGGGGGAAAATTGTTAGTTTTTAGGGTTTAAAGAAGGAAAATGATATAATTAATGAACTCAGTTAATTTTAACTGTTTATAGGTAGGTAAATGAGATTTTTAAAATTAACGAGAAGAAACTTGGGAAATTAGCATACTTTGAGGTGGGGAATAAGTCCTTTGACCTTAAAAAAAATCAATTTCTCGCACATCTATCTTAATAAACTATTAGTTGTAACAGTGAAAAATATTTATGTTATTTTTTTAATATTATAATAAAAATATAATTCATTATTATTTTATCATACAAGTTTAATGTTTATAATAACACCCTTGTCAAATTGAATTGTGAACAATATTATTAGGGTGTAAATGTCATTTTTTAAAAACTTGGGGCAAATAGATATTTTCTCCCTATTGTATTCACTCTTAATTTATTGTATTATATTCGATTTTTTAGGGATGTAATTATCAATTTTAAAGTTATTGGGGGCATATCAAAATTTCAAAAAACAATTTGAAATACCCCAAACTTTTTTCTAAATTTCAAAAATCTGTTAAAATTTCATTAACACCTATATTGTTTTCAAAAATTAAGTTTATCCCAAAATATATGAAAATACATCATTGAAAGTCATAAAAAAAAAAAACATAAACAATGTAAAAAAGATATTTAATAAAATTAGGGTAAAAGGATATTTAATAAAAAATTTATTATTTTTAATTAAAAAATTAAAACAAGTAAGGTCAAAAATATTCAACAACATTTTGATGGCAAAGTGTATTTTGGATATAGGACATTTGAAAAACAAAAGGAAACCAATCATTTTGGCTATGGGTCACGTGAAAAAAGGAAAAAGGGAAAAAACCAAAGCCAGTTCCAAACTCAGAACAAATTGAAGTGCCTTAAAGCCAACTCCTCATTGCTCATCATGGCTATGGGAAAAAGTTGAACCAAAGGCCCCAGAAGACAACTAATTTTCTTGCTTTTCTAAGACATAACATGCACCACAAATGATCAAAACATTTGAAATTAATAACATAGAAATTTATTTCAAGTTTTTGCTACAAGATGACCCACCACATCTTTCTATTAGGCCTTCGATAATAGAGTTAGATTAAAATTGTGTTTATTTAAACTCAGTTTGAACAAGATTAAAACACACTAGACTCAAACAAGTTTTAGTCTTAGGGTTTAGTATTTTCGAGTTTGAGTTTTATGGGTGTTTAATTTGTAAAACACATGAATTTGAAAAATTTGATACTAATGGACTAATTTAAAATCATTTTGATCAATACGCATCAAAACGACTTTGTTTTAGTATTAAACCGAGCTCAAAGCTCTATTTGAATTTGAATTCAAATCAAACTTGAACTCAACTCCTCTCCTCTTAAACGAGTCAAACTTGAATACCTTTAAAATAAGTTCAACAAGCTTGAGTTTGTGTAGATAAGCTTAAATTTGATTCAGTTTGAATCTAACTTTATTTTGTAACTGCATAAATTTGGAATACCATTTAAAATTAAGTTATGTCCAAGTTTAAAATGTCAAATTTGTGCCATTGATTGGAGAGTTGCAGAGCCGAAGTTAGGGCTGGATTCGAGCCGAGCCGAGCTCGGCTCGCAGCCAGCTCGGGCTCGGCTCGGCTTTTTGAGGGCCGGCTCGAGTTCGGCTCGAGCTCGACTCGAGCCGAATTTGGCTCGGCTCGAGTTCGGCTCGTTTTCAGTTCGGCTCGGTAACGGCTCGGCTCGGCTCATTTTTTATATCAAAACGACACCGTTTTGTATATATATAAAAATCAAAATGACGCCGTTTTGTATAAAAAAATTTTTAAAAAAATATACCGAGCCAACCCGAGCCAGCTCGGGCTCGGCTCGAGCTCGATCGAGCCGAGCTGAGCCCGGCTCGTTTCGGGCTCGAACCGAGCCGAGCCGAGCTCGAGCCCGAGCTGACTCGGCTCGAATCCAGCCCTAGCCGAAGTTATAATGTAATGTAATGGGAAAATACATTTATTTTTGGTAAAACATTTCATTATCTTTTTTCAAGGTTAATATTACGTGTACAAATATATTATATAAATTTATTAATAAAATTATATATATTTATCTTAAATATATAAATAAATATATATTTAATATATATCATCATATAATTAAATAATTTTAAATTAAAAATAAAATAATAATTAATTATATAATAATATATATAAATATATATTTAAAATAAATAAATATTTTATTAATATCTATTTAATTGTAATATTTGATTAGATAAAGCAAGTACATAATCCACGTCACTTCAATTTTTATCCTTTGTCGGGGAAAATAGTTTTATTTTTATTTCAAAATTCAAAATTATCCTTTATTTAAATGAAAATATTGTGAGAGGGCCAGGCAGACGGGACCGATGTTTACAAAGAAAGGAACGTGGAGGTGGTTCCCAGGAGTAAAAATCGGATCAAGGAAGCCATAGGCACACAGGGACGACTCTTATCTTGTATCTTCACTCTGTTTCTTCTCCTTTTTCTCGATTAGTTTTTTTCAAGAGAGAGAGAAATGGAGGCCGCATTGGGTTTAATGAGAAGAATGCCTCCAAAGCACGCAGAAACCGCTCTCTCTGCTCTTCTCAGTCTCTTACCTCACCACTCCTCCGATCTCCTCTCTCAAGTCGATCAGCCTCTTCAGGTTTCTCCTCTTTTCTTATCTGGGTTTATTTCAATTTCACCTTTTTTGCTCTTCTTTTGTTTAGGCCTTTGCATTTTTTTTTTTGCCACATTACTATTTACCCATTTCTTAACAAGTAATTTTGGTGCCAATACCAGTACAGTTACAGATACCGATTTTATTAACTGATCAGGAATGGTTAAAAGTGAAGGTGCAGAAAATTTGACTTTAGAATCCTCCACGAAATTTTTTTTAATTGATTTGTGTTGTTAACTTGCCATAAATCATTTTGCTGCAGCTAATCACTGCTGGGGTTTTCTTTTTATTTTTTTAATTGTAACAACAGACTTTACACGATGTGGATTCTGGGAAAGAGTTTATTTTGTGTGAGTACAACAGAGATGCTGATTCTTATAGGTATAATTCTCTTTCATTTATGCCTTTGACTTGTTGCGGGTAAATTTTTTTATACTTTGGAGCTGTGATCCACTATCTAAGTTTGAATTGGATAATGGATTTGAAGTGTAGATGTCTATATTCATGATCTGTTCTGAATTTATGGGCAGATTATTGAATCTGGATAGTGGTTCACTGATTGTGACTGGGAGAACATGGTTGGCTTGTACAAATGAGGCAGTCCCAAGCACTTTAGTTAACTGATCATTGAAATTCAGTTTCATACAAATAATGTGATTATACACACACACACACAAATCACTAATGTTACATATTGTTTGCTCCAAAGTGATGTGGCATTTTATGCGATATTGTCATATTATGTCGATTCATGATTCACATAGCTTGGGTTGAAAAATATGGGATACCGCATGAAATGTGTAGCATCATAATATGCAAATATATTCATGAAACCCTACTTTGCCATAGGATGCCTTTGACATATTTAACCAAGCACAAATGGTAGTCTGATGGGCGCACTAAGGTATTTCAAAAGCAATTTTTGTTTTTTGGCTGTGATTTTTAAGCATGCCATTGCCAGCTACTCAGCATATTGTATTCCATATATTTGAGTATAAATGCATGACCTGTAATTTACCTAATTCAAGGAATGCTTGCAATGCTATCTTTTTCACTCTTGTTCTCACTTTCGCTCTTAATCTCATCTTGACATGTATACATGAAACAAAGAGAGTGAGAAGTTGATTGTATTTTTTTTCTTTCTTGGTGTCTTTTGTGGATGTCAAGAATAGAATGAGTGAGAAAGAGAATGGAGAAGAGAGTGTTTTTAGCATTTCTCTTAGTCATTCTACAACATATGGTCAGAGTTTTAGTTACCGAATTGACTCTTGATTTCCAAATCATTTATGTTTTTATTAAAAATCATCTGTAACTCATGGTTTACTTTCTTCTATGGATCAGAGTTTTAGTTACTGAATTGACTCTTGATTTCCAAATCATTTATTGTTTTATTAAAAATTATCTGTAACTCGTGGTTTACTTTCTTTTATGGAACTATATATTTGTAGATCACCATGGTCGAATAAGTATCATCCTCCATTGGAAGATGCGCTATACCCATCTTCAGAGTTGAGGAACCTTGAACTTGAAGCAAATGTTGTCTTTGAAATTTATCGTGACCAGTGAGGTTCTTTACTTACCTCGTCCTTTAGTTTCCTCAATTTTATACAATTCTTATTTTGGAGAGAATATAAGTTGGATAAACCTTTTTGGTTTTGATCATAGTATGTTTAAAATCAAAATTAGTTGAAAGTTTCCCTGTCATTGGCTTCCTCTTATAACTTATTCATTATATATCTGTTATTATTTAGTCATGGTTGCTTGATTAACCAATAAATTGATAGGTACTATGAAGGTGGTATTTCATCAGTATACATGTGGGAAGATGATAATGAAGGTTTCGTTGCCTGCTTCTTGATAAAAAAAGGCAAGGCTTCTTGCTTTTCACCTACACCAGATGCCAGCTACCAGTTTTAATTATCTAACCAATTCTTTTTTGTATTGACTGAAGATGGGTCAAAGACAGGACATGGTCGAAGGGGTTATTTGGAGGAGGGAGCATGGGATGCTATACATGTTATAGAGGTGAGTACAGGAGCCACAGCAAGATGCAGATATGTAGAGATAATACTTGTTCTGCCCTCACCTTTTAAGACTCAAGTATGCTCTTATTTGTTCTCTCAGAATGAAATTTTATGTCTTCTGTAGGTGGGCCCAGAGCAAGAAGGATCATCTCATTATTGTTTGACTAGTACCATAATGCTGTCTTTAACTACGGATGATGAGTCATCAGGCACATTCAGTTTGTCTGGATCAATTAGACGACAAGTAAGCGATTGTTAGATTTGTTGTGAGTTAAGCAGTATTTACTAATTAAAACATTTCTTTAAGAAATCACAGAGAACTAATTTTTTGGTAGTAGACTACTATGTGAAGGAGTTGATAATTCTGTATATATGTTATCTGGTGTCAATGCATACTTGAATTCTTTTCTGGTGGTTTTTCGGTCATTATTGGGATGGAGATTAGAAATTTTTTCATCCTGGAAAAGCATAGAATAGAGATTTCGGTTGTATCATCAGTGAGGAAATGTGTATCAACAAGAAGTTTGCCACAGCTAGATCAAGTAATTTATGACCGATAGAAATATACATTGACAGTGACATATTGTCAGTGTACCCATACTTTTGTAGGCCCTCTCTCAAGAGAGGGTTGTCTCTATTGCCTTGTTTTGAGGAATTTTTAGTTTTGTTAAGAATCTTGATTGACAAGCTTGCCCTAGCTTTGCCTTTGCAGTTACCTGTTTATTGTATTTTATATACAACTAAGTCCTTTTAAATTGCTGAAGAATCTGTTGGTTGAGAGTGCGCTAATATACTCTGAATTGTGCTCTGAATCCCAATGACTAAAGTCTTAGTTATTTCAAGAATGTTTGAAAATGCTTAATATTTTCCTTTTCTTTCTGAAAGCCAAATAGAATCTGGGCATAACTGAATTCTAAATCATGGTTTATAATTCCTGAGTTCAGCTCAGGACTACAGATTAATGTACTAATGACTAACCTACTGAAAATTCTACTACTAATAGATTTGGTTTTATTATTTTGATTTTCACTTAACCAAGTAATCTTTATTTTGTTTTTTTTTTTAACTGAGCTAAGTGTGTTTACTTCCCTCTGTTCATAGATGAATATGAAACTGCCCCTTGCTGATGGTCATCTTTGTAACATGGGAAAGATGATCGAAGAAATGGAGGGTAAGCTGAGGAACTCACTGGATCAGGTAAAATAGTTTTCTTTTCTTCGAATTTCCCAACTCCTCACTTTATCATCCGAATTCATTAGATCATTTATATTTAACTGACAACAGTGTTATAAATGACGTTATACACATATTGCAGGTCTATTTCGGGAAGACAAGAGAGATGGTATGCACCTTACGGCCGCCATCCGAGGTGGTCATGAAACTTCCTAGCAGTTGATTTCCGCGGTGGTCATGAAACTTCCTAGCAGTTGATTTCCGAGGTGGTTATGAGACTTCCTAACAGTTGATTTAGCTACATTCGGTGTATGAAAAAGAAGGAAGTTAAATCTATTTGTCTCTCATATTTGGATATGTAGTTTCTATTCCCAGAGACTGTAATGTTATTGTTTCTTCATTATAGACATTAAGCACACTTACCATTCCAGTTTGCCTTGGATTTTGGGTGGTCTGTCATCAACAAGAATCGTGTAGAGAACATGTTAAAGACTCTATTCTCTTATCTGAAGTTTATCATCATATACAATATTTTATAAATATTAATACATTATATAATATTTATACAAAACATACCAAATTTAAATCTTTGTTACGCATATAAAACTCTCTAACTAATTATTTTAAAAAAAATGTACCAAATTCAATTAAATCTGAACCGGACTACCCAGCTAATCAATTCAACCGTGAAGTGGTTCATGATCCCAAGTAAAATTGGTTGGTTTCTCTTGTGTATAAGCATATATAAAAAAACGAAAACCAAAACGGTGGTTGTAAATAACATTTAACGATTATGATTGGTAAGTTTACAGAGAAAAGAAATATTAATTAAAGAGAAAAAAAAATTACCGTCCAAAGCAAATAAATATTAAGGAGAGGGAGAAAAGTTAAATTAAATTTATTTTGTTAGACTTAAACAAATCAATTATCCATATAGACTTAAACATCAAATATTTTTCTATTTAAACAGATATGATTTATGCTTAAAAAAATATGGTAAATATTTGATAATATTTAGAAAACACATAATAATTTGAAACTGAATTGATTGAACCATGAATCAATGAGACAATAAGTTCGAACACCGATCCGATTTTAAAACATTACTTGATGATGAAAATACTGGCGTAGATATAAAAGAAATGGATCATAATTGGTGTAACCACTGTTGATATTCTATTTCCCAAAACCAATCCAATCCAACTCTAAGAAGAGCAAAAATTTTCAGTGAAACTTGAAAATAATAAAAAGGATTAGACGGGCATAACAATTTTTCATAAGATATGCTTGTCCAACATTTGATGTAGAATGAAAGGGCTGCCTAAAAGTGTTCAAAACACATCCAGATTTTAAAGCTTCAAGCTTTCTTGGCGTCAGCCTCAACCGATGTTGATGCTTCTTCCTTGGTGTCAGCCGGTGATGCTTCCTCCGCATTCTCATCTTCTGTGTCGCTATCATCATTTTCTGCATCACAACATTCAAAATGGTAATTCAGGCCTAACCAATTCCAAAAGAATTGATGTCCAAAACTATAGCTTTAACTTGAAAAGAAATCCACGTCCACAATGATATTGAACACCTTAATTCCAAAAAAAAAGCCGATATATATAATATTATAGCCTTGGTTCCAAAAACTCAACATACAAAATGACTATTGAATGCCTTAATTTCAAAATAATCGAAAACCAAAATGATATAGGATGCATGGATTAACTCACCATCATAACCAGCAGCATCAAGATCAGCACCACCCATGTTACCCATGTTCATTTTCTGAAACCAAACAACCAAGCAAATTGGATCTGTGTGAGTTTTTTGGTGATTTGTAACATAATAAAATTTACATTTAAAATATAGCATTACTTACAGAAAAGTCAAAATCACCAAAGTCCATATCAGCTCCAGCTGCTAATGAATAACAAATAAGTTAGCCATAGAACATATTCTTTAGTGATTAAATTTGATAATTGTCTGTGGTAAATGGAAAAGACAGGACTCACGTTTTTCATCTAATTCCTCATCCTCATCAACCACACGTTTTTCATCTAATTCCTCATCCTCATCAACCCACTTATCCCAATCAACTTTCAGAAACACAGGCGGTTTCCCCCCTTGTTTTATCAATCGGCTCCACCATTTGTTCTCTAACTTTTTGACAAGATAACAGATATTTCTCGAACCAACACTAGCCTTGCTTTCCTGCAAGTACCATAATCATACTTGATACTTGAGAAATATAGCACACAAGTAGCAGGCTATGACTAATAAAAATAATTTTTGGGTACCCACATTAACATCAACACTGTCAAACAGATCAAGGTCAACTTCATAGGGTATCTTATCTGATCCACTGGTAGCAGAAAAGACAAATTTCCCTTCAGGCTCCAGTTTTAGTTTCACATCCTGGGCATCTGGCAAGTCAATGGTTATGAAGACCTTATCAGACCTCTGGGCCCATTTTAATGAAGGGTGTCGGCTGGAATTTTCAGGAAGGATGTTAGAAGAAAAAGTAGAAAATAAAATAAGTTTATAGTTATAATAAAAAACAACACTATAATCCCACTCTA
This sequence comes from Mangifera indica, assembly GCF_011075055.1. Lineage (NCBI taxonomy): Eukaryota > Viridiplantae > Streptophyta > Magnoliopsida > Sapindales > Anacardiaceae > Mangifera > Mangifera indica. The sequence continues at coordinate 5,384,292 of NC_058155.1, read as the reverse complement.
AAACAGAACTTCAAAATTGCTAACTATAACCTCAAGTTACATAGCACCGGTTATGTAAGAATTCTTGAGATTGCAAATTCTAGCACAGAGATGTGCAAACAGCAGCATTTACATCTATTTCAGTGTTCAACAATATTTTCCCATCAAATATGCTGAGTGTAATGCAATTCAGTTAATAACATTATGCATGGTGCAACAAACATAAATTAATCACATGTAGTTAAGTTGAAGAGAAGCTATCCAAGTCACCTCACATCTTAAAGCAACATAACAATCATATAACAGAACCATACACTGTCCGATTTAACATGTACAAAAACCCTGATTCTCCTAAAATCATTACCAACATAAACGCTTTCTATAAATTTAGTTTTCTGGTTCTACTGACTTTTAGAAATACATTACATCCCTACATTTCAAGTTTTTAACTCTTAATTAACCCCAAAAAAAAGGTTTTTAGCTCTTACTTCACCAGAACACTTCAGTACAGAACAAAACAAACACAATCTTGGTGAAAATCCATATGTAGTGAAATTGCCAGATTTGAGTATATTAGAAAGGGATGTATGCATGACAATCCATATTGCCCAATTTTAGTGGACATAAAAGGCATAAATTAACAATGAAACAATCTAAAGGATAATGCACATCTATCCAGTGTATGAATGTAAAATTGAAGATGTAAGCATAAGCGCAACACACAATACTTCCTATGATATACTCAATAAAGCTTATGAAGTTCAAATTCAAATAAAAGGGAAAAACAACTAACTCCGTTTGCTTATAGCTTGGCAGTAAACATGGCTACATCTACCTTAAGTCACACTCAAAGAGACTTCTAAAATCACAGATATCATAGTGAAGTTTGCTTCATCATGTCCCATTTACTAGAGAGAAGGGACCTCTTTAGTACTATCAGCAAAAAATACAGAAATTGCACAAGCTACAGCTTGTAATATGCAACATTAAATTTGTAAAGAAAAAAGAAAAAAAGAAAATTTTAAAAATATCACATTCCATGTTTCAACTGCAGCATGCATATCAAGAAAATAAGTACTACTAGCACAAAAATTTGATGGGCAGCAAACTCTCCCCCTACCCAAAAAGAACAATGGTTCATCTTATACAAGTTATCAAATCTGTCTATGGTGTTGGTCCATTACATGTGTTTTAACTGGCCAAGTAGCATTATCAATTACCAATAGGACAAGATGAACTCCACGTAAAGAAAAAATACTTACACACTTGAAAAGTATGTGTGGAACACTAACTCAATGCCGAATGGAACAACACACAAGTGAAGCAGTATATAGATTCACATATACAAGAAGTTATTACGTCTGAAAGCTGGTTCAACTAAACACAAGCAACTGAAAATGCAAACTACAACGATAAAATGCCGCTACAGAGTTGTCTCCACTTCTAACTCACTCAAGCCACGATAATCTTTAATTATAAGGATGTTCAACCAATCAAAAGAGCTTGCAAGAATCTCAAACAAAAGCAAGAGAAATACATAAACAATAAGATAGTTTTTTTCCCATCATCTTTTATAGGTAATAAAACAAGAGCTCAAAAGCAATAAATCAGAACCAATTTTATAAATTAAAAAAAAATCATCATTTTGAGAAAAAATGTAACCCTAACACTCATGCTTTGCAGCCGAGAAAGAACAAGAAACCGATAAATTTTTAAGAACGAAAAAATAAAAATAAAACAAAAAATCCAGACCAATAAAGATTGAGGCTAGAACAAAGTAAAACAGTTAAAAATAAAATAAAATAAAATAACAATGATCAGAATTCATAATCATTGTACATTTTCCGTCGTCTTCTCAGTAACCAAACAAACAATCGGAAGAGCAAAGGGAGCAGAGAAATACCTCATAGTTTGCGATTAACGAATAAAAACGGAAGAAAGTAGTTGCTAAGAGTGAAAAATAGAAAGATCGAAGCGAGGGCGTCTTGAAGAAATGGATTTGTAATACATACATATATATATATATATATATATATATATATATATATATATATATATAGAGGCAATCAGTATAAAACGAGTCTACCGAGTGTTGAGTCCAGATGATTCTTTCCCCTTATGTTATAGGTTAAGGATTGGATATTTTATTCGGGTCGGTTAAGGGTAACACCCATATACCAATATAGGCCAAATACCAATGTCCTACCCAAAGTTGGATGAACTGACATATTCCCAATTATATTTGAAAAAGCTAATTTTTCATCCGTTTGTTGAAGTTACGGGCATTTATATCATTTTTGTCTTAATATCATAATATTGAGTATAAGTAAGGGTCTAAATATTATTTTTAAAACTTACTAAAGACAAATGGATATTTCCCCTTTCTTGTTTAAAAAATTATCATATCACCCCTTATGTTTTAACATTTACATTTCTAATCTTTTCCCCTAAAATTTAAAAAAATAACAATTTATTCCAAATATATAATTATATATTATGGACACCTTTACCTAAATTTGAATTAGTAATTTTCGTATTTTTAATTCGAATTAATATAAATTATTAGTATAAAAAATATTCAATAAACTTTTGAGAAACAGTGTTTTTTAGCTAAACAAAGATTTTGTCTTTTCAATATTTTTATATAAAATTTAGCAGATTATTTTTAATAAATTTAATTTATAGGTGAAAATTTGGTTTTTTAAACTTATTTCATTAAATTTTAGTCGAAAACAGTCATTCAGCCACAAATATATCGTATTTAGACAAAATTCTCTCTCTCTCCTCCCCCCTCTCTCTCTCTCTCTCTCTCTCTCTATATATATATATATATATATATATATATATATATATATAGCCTGTCAGCCCCGCGGTAAGTGGTGATAGATTTTTTCGGTCTCAATCCCACATCCTTTCATTCACACTTCTAGGCAAGCAAGCAATTGTTTGAGCCAATCAACACACCTTGTCAACGTAACAACTTCGCGGCTGTCGCCGTGTAAATGAGCAAAGGCCTTACAACGTTGTAGGGAGTTGTGAAAGCAAAAGAAACAAATTCGGGGCGAAGTCTTGCAAGGTGAAGCCTTCAAACGCAAGTGTGATGTGGTAAACTTGTTTTATTGTATGCATGACATCCTCTAGATCCGTGGGAATGGTTTTGTTATCTGTGTTTTATGGTTTCAAATGCTTTTTTGGTTGTTTTTCAGTGTTAAGATATCATAAAAACCTTTCATTTGGCTCTCCACGAGCTACTCGAACTGGTTAAACCTATCAGATTGTGAACCAGTAAAACAATTGATTGAACTACTGATCCAATTTTTAAAACATGGGTTGAAATTGGCAGATTGTAACATTCATGCAAAAGCAAGAATACATTGATGACAATCAGATAAATGAGTATTGGACACAAAAGCATTTATAATAAAGACCCTGATTCTCCGATTCTGCAAACAACTTCCAGTCTGCTGAGCACATGTGCCTTTACTTACTCGGTACATCAATATCAACAAACCTGAGGAACTAAATTTTACATGACAAAAAGATATATTTTACAAAGCAAACAGGTCAAAACAGCACAATTACAATTCACATGGTTGGTATGCGAAATTATCATAACAGCATGGAGATTGGAGAACTATGTCAAGCAACTGGATAAACCCATAACCTCCTGCTAGAATGCTAGATTTTGACGCCTCAAACAAACAATTCTAAATCAACTTCTGAAGCATTGCACAATCTTAACTGAAAAAATTCCTGTTCAAAGTGAGCCAGAAATAGTAGAGTCAAATTGTCACATTGCACCTAGTCTTTCTTTAGCCTCGCCTCAAATCCACCTTCAGGTCGCTTTACAAGATCGTAAGGCATGTGAGTTCCAAGAAATTTATCCCATATGTTGAAGAAAGGCTGGGAATAGTTGTACTTCGTGCCATGGAGTTGATGATGGATGTCATGATATGCAGTGTTGTTCTGAAAGAATAGATGGAAGATGTTGCCAGGCAACCATAGTCCACAATGATCATCAACAGTTTTGATTACAGCAAAGCAGAAAAAGATTACAGCTGTGCGTGCAGTCATTCCTGAAGCAAGGAAAGAGATGGCTCCACCAAAAGTGTCAAGCAGGAGACCCTCGAGAGGGTGATTGTAAAGGGCACCAATTGCATAAGGGACAACCAGCCTATGATGCTGCGAATGGATGTGGCGGTACAAATATTTGTTCTGATGCATATAACGGTGCACAAAGTACTGCCATGTATCCATAACAAACATTGCAATGACAATCTGCACAAGTTGGACAGGCAAGGATGGCTGAGATGTGATGCCAGATGCATCTACATTTGAGGTCAACTGTTGAAAAGCCAGAAGATTCATTATTAGTCAGAAAGCAAATTATATATTAATTCAGAAAAAAAAAAGCCAGCCACGAAAAAGATCATTTGTCACTAAAAATTGTCAAACAATGTAATGGTTTTCCAACTTTCATATTCCTGGTTGAAGCCACATGGCACCATGAAAATAATCATTATAATCCACTTACCTATTTTCAGATTACTTAGCAAATATGATTCGAATATTATAGTTAAATGACACAAGTTTCCAGCAAGCACAAGGTTTACAGTTCAAACAGCTAGATTAATGAAGGCATTCCAAATACCACAAAGTTGAGAAAAGGCTGATAGGATTTACAAACTAAAAACTGAGCATGATAAGCAATTATGATTATTTTGATTATTTTAAGCAAACACTTAAAACAGAAGCCGGAGCAATAGAAAACATCATACATGGAAATAATAAAGAGGTTAATGCCTTGAAAGCATCTCAAGTAGAATTCAATTTTACTTCATGGTTCCACTAAATCAACATGTTTTACAATTAGCCACAAATTGTGCTTCCATCACCACCAAATTCACTGCCAACACCAAAGCCTCCACTACCATATCCTCCAGCACTAAAAGCACTTTTGAAATAACTACCACCTATGCAGCCCAAGTTATCTCCAGAATAGCCAATTGAATCCACAACAATTTCATAAAGAAGAGTTACACCAATATGTAAACCATAAAAATCCCCTAAAACTGAAAGCATGTATTTACAGGAGCAACTCAAATACAGAGAACTTACCAAAAAAAAAAAAAAAAAATCCTCAAATACAGATAAAAATGCAGTAGAATAAATATTATAAATTTCATCTCTTGATGCAAAATGATGAGAAATTCCACAGAAAACTAGCATGATGTAAACTTCTTCTTAGTCTTTAAACAATAGGATTCCCATCAAAGGGTAAAAGGACCAAGAATGTAAAAACAAATTGTTAATCGAAGGTTGTATGGAGCATTATGGGCCTGAAAATTGTTAATCTAATCATAATTTACAATATTCAGCTACTTGCAAATAAAAGGAAGCCCATATAAATTGCGATTAAGGTAATTAGCAGTATGAGTAATTAGGACTAGAATGCATGAAACATTTATGTTAAAAGACCAACACAAGGAACTAATTCAAAGAATCATAAATAAACTAAGAAATATAAGAAAAAAACTTAGGAAAAGAAGTACAAAGGTACAGTTGACAACGAAGTTTAAGAATCTAAGAAAGTTAGCTTAATTAGGTTGATGAACATCTAACAACATTCCTGCACACTCAAGAAGCATAGGTTACCCTCAACCCAGACTCAGATAGATAAATATAATGATTGAAATATTTAAATTCCATGTGTTTTTTCAATTGGTCTCTTAGTCTGACAACCTTTTCCAAGTAAACTTTCGAACATTTCTACACCTATTATAGTGAAGCTTAAAAAACCATGCATAGGAATAGGCCTAGATATGAGCCGAGCCAGCTTGGCTCCGTGTAACTCGGTTCGAATTCGTTTTTTATGAATTCGAACTGAATTCGAATCATAAAATATAGCTCGTTTAGAAAACGAGCTGAACTCGAACTAGATCAAGTTCGATTCAGTTTGGCTTCTGGGCTGACAATTGGCTTGACTCGGACCGAGTTGAATCATGGCTCATACGAGCCAACTTGGATTTTTATTAAATATGCATCAATGAATGTGCTGCAATCTCACCACTTTCCAATATTATTTATGACTTCTCTACCGTTTTGGACTGTCCTTTTAACTTTTCAAAAAAAAGATTTCTTTTTCCACCAATGTAACATTTCTCACCCTCTCTCCCTCGTTTTCCTTAGACACTTTCTCTCTTCTCCACCATTTTCTTCCTTCCTCTCTATTACTTTCTCTCTTCTCCACCATTTTCTTCCCATCGTTTTCTTCCTTTTTCTTTCTTCACTTTCTCTCATAGTTTTTTCGCTTCTCTTCTTCACACAAACAAAAAACAACAAAAAGAAGATAGCACTAAACTTTGGTGTATTGATGAAAGAGACAGAATATGTGAGAAAGAAATCCAATTGGTGGAAAGAATGAGAGAACCATTTTCTCTCCACATCTCTCCAGCCACAGTGGCTATTGTCAATGAGTGTTAAATATTTGGCAAATTCGGATTAAAAAATTGAGCCATGAATTCAAGCTATGAATTCAAATCATGGATTCAAGCTACGAATTCGAACCAAGCTACGAACCTCAAAATTTTTTTCGAACCAAACTCGAACCTTCATTCTGATTAGTTCAACGAACTCGAACTGCCTCTAAAATCATTCGAACTGAACTCAAGCTAACCTATGTTCGAGTTCGGTTTGGTTTGAATCCACCCCTACATAGGCAGCCACTCTCACCCAAATCCAATCATACAGCTAATAGATCTTGACCACAAAAAGCACACTTCCAGTAATTATGTATTTATGCTGGCAAACATCTACAGCCCTTCCTGCTCACACTTGCAACATTAGTTTACTATCAATCCAGACTCTGGTAAATACAAATGATAATCATAGAATCAAGATTCCAAGTGTTTTTTTTTTTTTTCTTGATTGGCATATTAGTCCAAGAACCTTTCCAAGCAAACTCTTTTAACATTGATACCCCTTTTACAGCAAAGGTTAAAAAGCCAAGCACATAAAACCATTCTCACCAAATTCCATTCACATGGCTAATAGCTCTTGACTGAAGAAAACACTGTTCCAGTAAATGAGATGATCCATTTAAACAATTAAAAAAGCAATCCCAAGAATATAACACTTTTTGTCACATTTTCCTTGGGCCAGTGTTGCCAACAACTCTGGCATTTATATCCCTTTTTTGTAAATAGTTGTACTGAGTAGAGAAACAGACAAAATTAACAACTATCAACAAATGTCAAAAAGAATATTGTTCTCTACCCACCCCTGAAGTCCATGTACAAAAACTCTAATATGCAATTAACTAGACACAAAACACTGATTCCCAAAAACGAAAACCGCTAAAAGCAAATTAACTTCACAGGAAATCCTAAATAAGGACAGCCCCAAAAACAAACCAAAAGCAAAAGTAAAGGCTAGGAAATAACAAATGCAATTATCTGCTCATTATACTGCTTTGCTCAGACATTTATAGACCTTATCCATAGCTGTTGCAGAAATTTGTGATCCTTCTCCTCGCCACAAAATATAAGCATGATGTTCAATTGTCTCCAACCTTGGTTCTTGGACAAGAAATTTTCACGATAACTTGGAGCCCCATAATTGATGTTAGAACTAGGTGATACAAACCTGATATTTTTCTACAACTCACAACAACAGCCCTTCTGTAACTTAATCTCCTGGAAATATAAACATTAGTCCTAACATTATGATCCTCAACCCAAGTTGAGCACATATTCTTCCAAGCATCAGTATGCAGTAACAAAACCTGATTCCCACACTGTAACATGATTTTCACTAAAAAACAATTTGGAGATAGTTTCAGTTCCACAATCTAAAATAATAAAACTTCCCGGATACTCCCCTATCCTCAGAAATGTCTCCTTTTCCCACAAGGGAAGAATAGAACCTCAGTCACCAGCACCCTCCCCAGAGAGTTCATCACTAAAGAGAGTCACAATTGGGTGTCCATCTCCATAACTCCAATTTGAGTAAACCTTCTGCTGTTGTTTCTTACACAATTCTCACTTGTGTAGCTAATCTCTGCTTTAATAAATTACACAAAATCCCTCTTTGAATCTTCCACCAGAGATCATAACACCACAAGAATAACAACTCTAATAGTCTATGAATTCCATAAAATACATTCCACATCCCACGAATCAAAACAAAAAAACAAATAAAATAAAATGAACACAAATTTTACATTTGTTCCTTTTCCTAAAATTGCAAACATAAACCACCTGGCTGTACAACCTCAAGAGATCCAACCCGCTGATTTAACTAATAACCAGAGATTAGAACACATTAGTAAGACAAACAAATCACTAATGTATTAGTATTGCTTCTGGCTGTTTTGACAGGTCGAATTTCCGGGGATTAGAGGTACTAGATATGTAACTTTAAAAAAAGATACTTAGAAAACAAAAACACTTGCACAGCTAAATATATGACTATGGAAATTAAAAAGATATTTCATTTAACTAAAAACTAATTCAAGTATTGGCTACTACAGCGGATATTGGAATGAAATTCTGCTCACACCAGACACCGACACAAATTAATAAATAATTAAACAATTGAAAATTAAAAAAAAAAAAAACAGTAGCAGAGCAAAAGCAACAGCAAAAGTAAAACTAACCAAGAAGAGGCCCTGAGCAACAGTAGCTTGAACAAGCTGTTGAAGCAAAACGCCCTTGACCACAACAGCGAGAGGAACAGAGTTCTTCTCGTCCTCCTCTTGCTTCGTATGCAACCTGTATTTATCCAACGCCGGTAACAACATTTGATAAAACCCGGCGTACAACCAATACACCACAATCGGAGCAAACGTCCCCATTACTTCATCACTCACATATCCCTCCCAAAACACCATACTTCCCGATCCAATTCCACGCACTCAACTCAACTCAACTCAAACTCGGAAACTCAGATCCACAACTCAACGCACATTCTGTTTTAAACTGAAATATTTTGAATTCAAAGTGACTATTTAAACAATAAAGAAATAATTAAATTAGAAAGAATTTGAAAAGTAACGGCGTTGACTTGACTTACAAAGGTCGGCGATGGTGGTGATTGGTGAAGAGAGGAGGAGAATGCGAGTTACGCTCAGATCGGGAGCATTAAATGGAGGCAACGGTTGTGATTCTTTTTCACTTAACGTGTGCGCTGTTAGTTTTTTCATTAGTTGTCATCGGTTGGATAATGCAGCGACTGTTGTTTTATTTATTTATTTAAGATTTAAATTCATTGACGAAACTGGAGAGGTGAGGAGTTAAAATTGAATAAAACTGAAAATATAAAAAATTAATTAAAAATAATAAAATTTTAAAAAATATGAGTAAAATTATATAAATTATTTTGACCTTTTTAATAATATTAAATTATTAATTTTTTGCATATATAAAAAATATTACATTATTAATTTTTCAAATTTAGAAAAATTATATTATTTAAATATATGTGTTAGGATTTTCAATTGTACTCCATTTATATTTATATATTTATTATCATAAAAAGGCCAAAAGACTTATTCCCACCTATGGTAATAAGTGGTAATAAAATATTTAGGATTGTATGATATATATTATTATCATAAAAAGGCCAAAAGAAAAAATTCAATTGTAAACCAAAATTCATATTTATTAATTTTAAAAAATTCAAATATTTATTCATCTGTTAAATTTTGTTGTTATTATTAAAGAAAAAATTGTTATTTAACAAAAATATTTAAAAAACTAAAAATTTGTCATATCCCTCTCTTTCAAGTTTAAAAATCTAACAAATTTTCTCTATCCAAAATTTGAAAAATAAACATTTTTCTTTAAGGTTTTTCCAACTATCACTGTTGATGCCCGAGTTCTCTCTCCCTCTCAACTCCTCTCTCCATCTTGGTCCATCCCTGACCATCACCGATTGATGAAAGCTTCTCTCTCTATCTTAACGAAGATGATGATTTGTTTTTGTCAAACATGAAGACGAAACGTCATTGTCTCTGACAAAAATGAATTATCGTTTTCATCTAAAAATGAATATTAATAAATCGTCGTTTTCATCCAGAAAAGAAGACACGTCTTTGTCGGTCAAGGATGGTTAAAAATGGAACGGGATTGACAGAGAAGTCATGAGGGAGAGAAAATGCGATCATCATCTTCTTTGGTTGTCAATAACATGGCTAGAAAAACCTTAGGAGGGAAAATGTTTATTTTTCAAACTTTGGGTAAGAGATTTTATTAGATTTTTAAACCTTAAGGAAAATATGATAAATTTTTAATTTTTTAAATATTTTTATTAAATAGCGATTTTATCTTTAACAACAATAACAAAATTTAAGACATTTAGGTTTTAAAAAATTATTAAGTATAAGTTTGAGTTTGCATTAAACATTAGTGGGGAAAAAGTCTTTTGGCCCTATAAAAATAACTGGGTTATGATGGAGTTAACATAGAATTACCATAATATTTTAAAATTTCATAAAAATTATGATTTAAATCTTAAATTTTATATTTTTAGGACATGGGAAATGATATTACGAAAACAGTTTTTTCAAAAGAGGTATATATGTTTCTAAATTATTAACAAACTTTTAATTATTTAATTTTAAATTTAGCATTAGTTTAATGTTTTCTGCATGCAAATGGATTATAAAATTAGAAGTGGGTTTTGATTATTTTTTTAATATAAAAAACTCCTTCTTTTTTAATTTTATTTATTCAATTTAATATAACAAGTGACAAAATTAGAGGTCGAGACTTTCACTCATAAGAAAAAAAATTTCGGAGACTTCTTTAACAAGATAGATGACTAATTTCCACCGAAACTTCGATGAAACGACATTTTTCATTATGGTCTATTTCCTTGGTTGTTACAAGGGGTGGATTGCTTGACTTTGACTAAAATAAAAAATAGTTTAATTTGAATTTATCGAACTAAAATTAAATCTAGTTTAGATGAAAAATGGTTTAGTTTGGTTCAATTTGAATTTGACCTTATTTTATAGCTCGAATTAATTATTCAAATTTATAACTCAATTCTATTCGAATTAATAATTTGAATTAACGATTTGAATTATGGCTAAAATTTGTGGCTCAAATCAATGGTTCATTGAAAAAATGATGTTGTTTTACTTAAATAATGTTTAAATTTTTTTATTCAAACTGAACAGAGCCATGAATTCAAACTACTAAATTTGCATTGATTCGAACCGAATTAAGTCATAAATTTAAATTATTGATTTGAGATCCGAATTTTAGCTGGATTTAAGCAGAAACGAGTCGAACACCCTTTGGTTAGAGTTTGATTTGAATTGAAAAACAAGCCAAATCTTTCGACTTAAGTTCGATCTGAATTTTAATCAAACGAATTTAAGTTTAATTAAATCGAACTGAATCAACTTTCGAAACCAAACCAATTCAGAGCATATCCAGACCTAGTTGTTACTCAATTGCATTAATGATAACCTTTTGATTTTATTATAAATTACTTTATTGTCATTTTTAGTAAAATTATGAAATTATATTGAATATTTAACATAAATGTTAATTATAAATTTATTTTTATTTTATTAAAATTATATAAATTCTCCTAATCTTCATCATCAATTAGTGGCTGTTAGTCGAGATGGGGTGACAACATTTTCATAATTAAAACACTAGCAAAGACTTGTTGAGGTTATTAATCAATTATTGAAAAAGGCGTTTAACCAAAATCAATCAAAGCCATCAAATGAAACACCAAAATTAATCGAATTTAATTAAACAAAAGTATTATCTCTTATTACTATCTTTAGATTTAAAATCAATTATGAATTAAAAAGAATGGGACGAGAAAAAGGCAAAGGAATCAAATTGTGAAAAGTTGAAAAAGTAAAAAGAAAATTGATCATGAAGAAGAGAATTGATTTGATGCAAAATCTTCGAACTTTTGTATCTTTTGAAACTATTTTTTTTTTCATTCTTTCGATTGTTGTATTAATCCTTCCTCTGATACCATTTTTATTTTCTTTTTTCGTATTTTTTCTTATTATTTGATAAATTGAATAAATAGAAGATGAATTTATATAGTATTTTAATAACGAAAGAATCATATTTTTTTGGATAAGAGAAACCTCGATCGACTTAGAGTTTAACAATGTTTTATGGTAAAAGAGACATTAGTAATGAAAAAGAGAGGTATCGACCATATTTAATCGCTTGACACTTGTATAAGTCATATTAATATTTTGAAAAGGGATTCAACCTTTTATCAATTATATTTTATAATAAAACTCCTCTCAATAATTCATTAATAAATTAAACTTGTGCATTTACATATGATTAAAAATGGGGAAAAAAAACGACTGTGATAAGTTTGTTTTTATATGAAATGTCTAAAAAAAAGTTTGTTTACATATGTGTAGATTTAGGATCAATGCAAACATAATCATTTGAAATCTCATAAGGTTCTAATACATCAGGAAAAAGTAGACATGGTCATGAGCTATGCTAGAATGAATTTGTTATGACCACCATATCTATAGGTTATATTGTGTCAAAACTTATCAAAATGTGGGGTTTATGAGTTGTATTGACTTGAAGTATGATATGACTCGAAACCCCTAACAACTTCAAACTCAATAACACATTGTTTTTCGATAAATCACTTAAGAAAATTCTCATTTCTTTATCATCAATCCTTCTACTACTACCACTACCTATATTCGTAACACTTTTAACATCCTGCCTTGGTCTCATTATAATCTCATTTAAATCAACATTAACATGCCCAAAATCATCAAAACTAAAGAAAGAGAAACTTAAGCATCTTAAAATCAATACTTCTTGATTAAAATCAACCAATGCTTGACAAATTTCCATACCCATCATTGTCAAACTAAACAATTTATTATTACTAATATCTTTTTTATGTATCAAAGTCGCCTATGATTCTAATAAACTGTGATTTAATTTAGGGATATTAATTAAAATAAGTAGCCAGTTTGCCGCGTAAATTTTTTTCAGCGCGAATTCTTAACTTTTACTTTTTTAAGCAAATCATATTTTTCATTTCAAAAATACCCCTCATCTTATTTCTCAGCGTTTACAGTAGCTTTTATAGCAACTTTCATAGATTATTCTCTTATATTTCAGAGTTTTTCTGTAATGAATAATATCTGCAGATGAAAAACATATATAATAATGGATAGTTATATACTTTTACACATTTACAAAATGATAGACATAACTAATACAACATGTGTGGGTTGTGTCAAGTGAGAAAGGGTGTGCATCTTTTTGAAACGATGCAAAAATGAGTGAAAAGGTGGACGTTTTCTCAATACGGTGCGTTTTTTTGAGCAGGTGCGAAAATGTGCGAAAGTGTAAAGAGGTGTGTGAAACTTTGAAAATGTACGGTAATGCTAAAGGGATGCGTGAAAGTGCACAAGTGTGTAGAAGGGTGCGGCAATGCTAAAAGGGTGTGGCAACGCTAAAAGGGTGCGTGGACAGGTGCGACACTTTAAAAGGGTGCGTGGACGGGTGCGACACTTTGAAAGGGTGCGTTATAATCTCAAGAGGTGCATGAAAACCCTAAAGGTGCATCTCAAGGGGTGCGTGAAAACGCTAAAGGTGCGTTATTCTCCATGGGTGTGTAGACGTGTGCATGCATGCACAACTTATTAGTTGTAATGAAACACTTTCTTTAAAAATTTTAAAAAATTTAATAATTAATTCATTAAGTATAAGAGAATTCATTTCTTTCATTAATATTTGATAGGGTAGATTTGGAGCAGATGAAAGTATTTACTGCAATATCTATAAAACAATTATTTACTTCTCTTAGAAAAATCTCTTTACTACTATCTCATAAACTTCTCTTTCTTCAATTATTTTCAATAATCCAAATCTGCTTTATTCTAAACTAACCTCATATTTCTGTTCTTGAATCCATCGATCGGAAAAAATGGTAGAAGTGATGTTCATGCTTGGATTCGGTAGGGAATAGTATAGCGAAGATGGTAATAATCTAAAATATATCAGTGGAATTCAAATATTATTTTCAGTTGATAGAATAATCAATTACAATGGATTTGTAGAAGGAGTATGTTCTCATTTAGGTATCAATCAAAGTTATAATGAGATTAAAATTTATATGTCAAATCCAACAGAGTTTAGTGATTTGCTTTATTTATTAAAAGATGATTATGATATTCGAATGCTGATATAACTATGTAAGTCATGCAAAAAGTCTCTTTTATTTCCTGAAGTGGTGATACAACAAAATGAATTTTGAGGTAATTATGAGCAATGTTCACAACCAAAACAAGAGATTCATCAAAATCCGTCAACTGAAGTTCATTTCATGGATAAAATATTTACACAACCAGAAATTATACCAAGAAGTATCAAGGTAAACATAAACCATGATTATGATAATATCGAGAATGATGTTGGTTGGGATCCTTTGTCTCAAGACTGGGCACATGGTGAAAGAGACCCAGAACCAATATGGGATACACCCGAAAGTTGTTATCAAATAGATGATTTACCAACAAATGATATTCACTTTCAAGAAGAAGATGAATATCATGGTTATGATAATGAAGGCGATAGGGATTATAATGTTGGCAGTGATATTTGTGGTGCGAAAATGGGTGATGATGTTGTTGATGATATAGGGGTTGGTATGTCAATGATAGCGCTTGAAAGTTAAGGTGACATTACTCCAATGCATCATAGTTTCAATCCATTTTTTAGTGGTCCAGAACCCTATAGAGAAATTGAAAATAAGGGAATTGAAATTCATACGGTTGTACCATCAGACGACAAATTCAAAGTGATAGACCAATTTACATCTAAACAAGTTTTAATAGATACATTACACAAAGATGCATTAGAAAATAGTTATCAATTTAAGGTTTTGAGTTTAAATAAAAAGAGATGAGATATAAAGTGTGTGCATCAATAATGCAAATGGAAAGTATGAGGGGTCAAGTTAAGTAACATCAATATATTTGTGTTGCATAAGTTAGAAACACATACTTCTCCTCGCGATATTATAAGACCTCATCATAGGCAAGCAAGTAAAAGGGCACTTGGAAAAATATTATAGACATTATTTACTACTAGCGATCATGTGTATAGGTCGAAAGATATTATAACATATATGGTAGATAGGTATCAAATTGATATATCTTATACACAAGCTTGACATGCAAAAAATTAGGCATTGAATGAGATAAGAGGTTCACTCGAGGAGTCATTTTGAGTATTACCAATATTTTGTTATAATCTTCAATAACGAAACCCTGACACTATTACACAAAAAGACACTAACTCGGATAATCGATTTCAATTTGTTTTTATGGTTTTAGGATGCTCCATTAAAACATTATGTGAGTACTGTCATCCTGTTATTTGTATTGATAGGATATTCTTGAAAGGTCAATAATGAGGTACACTTTTTATTATAATAGGTAAAGATGGAAACAATTAAATTTATCCAGTTGCTTTCGAAGTTGGAGGAAAGGAGGAAATGATTACTTGGATCTTGTTTCTCCGAGCGTTACACAGATGTATTAGAGATCTCATAAATCTAGCAATCATCTCAAATAGGCACCATGCCATCATTCGTTCTGTGAGAGAAGTATTTTTGAATGCATACCATGGTTAGTGTAACTATCATATAAAAAGGAATATGTGTTCTCGGTACAAGTAAACAAAATATATAGAAGGATTATTTTAGAGAACAGCAAAAACTTATTGAACAAAAGATTTTGAGGAGGCTTTGCATATGATTAAAGCTGAAAACCCTACTACAGCAGCTTATTTGGAAGGAATTAATGATGCACAGTGGGCTTGTGCTCACTTTCTTGGTATTTGATATAATATTATGACCACAAATATTTTTGAGTTATTTAATGCTTTGGCACGACATGCACGAAAATTGCCAGTGATGATGCTCCTTGAATTTCTACGTTTGACTTTACAAAAATAGTTTTATACTCGTTGCAATATGGTAGGTACAATCATTTGTGAGTGTAGATAATTTGATACCTTTATGAATTCATAAATTACTAATATTTCAGTGTTTGTGCAATCATGTAAATACTTGTACTCATTCTTTGACTTCGTGGGCTGAAGAAAAGTTGGCTAGTCATATCGCAAATCAGTCAATATGATTGTCAAACCAATAAGTATTGATAGGTATGAAGTATATGGTTCTGGTAGACCAGTTGTTATAGTCAATCTTGCAATAAAAGAATGCAACTGTAAAAAATTTAACTATCACAAATAGCATGCACACACATCGCAACAATTGCCAGATTTCAAAACCTCTCAAATTGTTATCCATGAGTAAATAAATATTACTCAACTGAATATTGGAACGCAGTTTATAAGGAGTGTGTAGAACCATTGGGTGATCTTTTTGAATGAGTGCAACCTGAAGAAATATGTATAGTTCATCCACCACAAATGAAACGTTAATGTTCTGATCGTCCCTCTGATCATAATAGAAGACTGTCTAAAAGAGAAAAAGTACGTCAAGTACAATGCATCAGATGCCATCAAAAAAGGCACACACATTTAGTTTGTACAAATCCTTTACCTCAAGCTCTAACATCTTCACTAGGTATGGTTTTGGCAGGAAGAATATAAATTCAGATAATGTAAATTAGATACATTAAACTGCTTTTGCGTATTTGGTATATATTGAATGTCTTGACAATGATTGCAAATTTTGTCTCTTCGGAGGAAAATAGTCCGCATTGTTTGGACTAATGTTATCTTACCCTTTTCAATATTTTTACCTCGTAATAATTCATTATTTTTACAATAAAACTTAAACATACAACTTAAGCAATGCAAACTTGACACGTATAAGTTGCAAAAAACTCTGGTTAGGATGCTAAGCCTATAACGTAATCATCAAAGCTAATTAATAGTAAAGACAACATTATTTAGTAATCATTATCGTCGATTTGATTTGTACAATGGTTTTAAAAATTTCGGCAGCATTTCCCCTATAATTTCAATGGTTCCCTACTTGTATAAACCAAAATCAAAGATATAACACTCCAATATATATATATATATATCCATCAACCCAAACTCCAGCCACAACAACATATCAAATTTATATAAACAAATAAGTGATGATAATATACATTATGCAAATAACAAATATGCAAATTAAATCTGGATATGCAATTAATTAACCCATGCATATGCCTCAACCAACCAATAAAAAATAAATATCCAAATTTTTCATACTATATGAAAAAATGATAATATACACAAGTTTAAATATAATAGGAAAAATTATGAAGAATGTGAATTCTCGTCGTGCTTCCATATCTTGGATGCAACAATGCAACGTATGTAGGAAGCATTCTTTACATTAAAATCAAAATCACGTCCAGTGGTGAGATACTTAAAAATATATAATGAGAATATCCTGCTATCACCAGAGGCGAGGCCTTGTTATGGTACATCCACGTATCTCGTAATCGTCAATAACTTTAACTTTGGCTCAAGACTCCAGGACTTCCAATAATTTGTCGTACTGATAATAGATGAAAGATAAGAATAACGTATCATAGCCTGGGTGAACCTCTCTGTAGAGTCAAAAAATACCCTGGATAAGTCATACACTGTCAAAGTACTACATTTAGGTCCAGCTCATCACATGCCCAATGTTGACATTCATAATTAATCGAAATATACACTAATAATAAAATGAATACCATCAATAACATTGTCTCTAATATACCTACAAAAAGATATATAAATATCAATTTAAATGTGACAAACCCGATCAACGTAAGCTCATTAGATAAAACCTCGATCTAAGTTGGGTTCATTTATTCCCTCGATCGGATCTAATAATAAATGTGGCCATTGATAATTATCGAATCCACAATTTTCTCATTCCGTTATTACGTGCAGTAACCGCCCATCAAAAGACGTTTCCAAACAAGTCTATTTAGCTGATGGAAATACATGTTGTAAAACCACTAAATAACTATCAATATGCTGGAAAGTACAATATTACAATATTAATGAACAAGCATTGCAAAATAAGAAACTAATACGAAAATAATCTCATGTCTGAGTTCAAAAAATAATATATCTGATCTAACAGCCATTGGTTATCTTCACGTAATGGCTTCCACCATTTATTTTTAACACATGGTCTATACAAATAAGTGACTACCATTGCCTCTTTGGGAGTGTCTCTGTACCATTGCAAATATTCAAACATGTTATTTTCTGCTCTCTTTGGATGCGATGGCTCAAAAACCTCTTGTGCACGACGTTGTTTAAAAGGATCAGTGTACGGGCTCTGAAGTGCTTTACCTTTCTTCATTATCCTTCCACGTAATATTTTACGAGTACTCAAACATTGTTGTATTGGAGTTTCATCAGTGAAATCTGTTGTTTGTTGAATACCCGCATCATAATGATCGGAGAACTCAATCACTACTTCTGTTAACTCATCCTGAAATTAGAAAACAAAACACTTGTCAAGATAAAATTAATCACTTATTTAAGAACATAACAATATATATGCTTCAAAGACCTACCTCTTCCGTGGGGTTTACACGGTATGTACATTGAAGCTCTATCAACTTGGCTTCAATAGATGTTTGACGTGCTTCAAGTAGCGTTTAATGCTCATCGATGTTTCCAAGTCATTTATCAACTTTTTGCATAAACCCTTGTAGAAGCTCCTGAAGTTGTTCAAGTTTATCTTCATCTATTCATACAGATGCATTCGTATGCATGCAAGTAGGTGTTTCTTCTCTTGATCGAGGTGATGATATAATGAGAATATGCTCAAGCGACTGCATAATTGATGGCATAAGACTACGTACAATTGTACTTCATCATCTATGAACAGGAGTACTCTAACTTAAATGTGCAGGTTAGATCTCTGGAGGAGATGTTACAGCGGTAAGAGCAGTATAATATTCTTCTTAATCATCAATTTATCCATAACATCTTTGTAATAGGATGACTGTCTCTCAACTTTGGATGCAATCATACGGGGAGTCACAACATCTTGAAAATATTCAAATTAGGTTTATTAAAAGATAGAAATAATATATGTATAAAAGTATAGTTATTTTATTCAACATAATAACTTATTTCAGAAGAGTCTAAAATACTATAAATCTCCTCCCAGTTTGGACCTTCTAAACTTTGCCACTTCAATATTTGGGGAATCCTCTTCAAAGATTTACAAACCACAAAACCTCCCAAATTATTAAGTGTCTCGTATATCCAAATCTGTCGTATAAAAATATATTATCAACATATAAAATAATAAAAAATATACCAGTATTTAAACTAAACGTATTTAATATTATATAACAGTAACTCTTACCTGAAATGCTAAGATACATCATCGTATCTCGTAAGTTAATATTGAGATTTCTTCTGAATATGGTGGATACATTTTCAAAACTTCATTATACTTTGTTCGTAAAGCCTCACCCAAAGATTTAACAGTCATCCTCTAAACAAGCACATCCCATAGATATGAGTTAAAAGTATCATAATCATCAACTATACAAAAAATGTGCTCTGATATAGTTTTTCTATTGTCTGATCCCAACAGTCCATAATGAAGCAGATATAACGCAGATATTTTAACGACATCCTCATCATTGTCTAGCCATGTTTTTTCTTTAAATATTGTTGCCAAATCACCATATGTAATAGGTTTATTACCTGCAAAATACTTAGGTTTTAACTGTGATTTTCTAATAACCTTACTCTTATTCATCTCCTTACTGAATTTTAATCTTGTAATGAGAGCAAATTCGACAGGCCCAAAATTGCAGTCGACCCTATTAAGTCGAAACCATAATTCCTATCCCACCCCTCCTTTGTTGATTTGCCGAAATAGCATAGAATGCAATAAACTGGAACTATGTTTTAAAGTCTCCATCTTTAAAAATCGCTCGAAACAACTTGTTTTGAACAATTCTTTTTAGGCATAAGAGTATTTTTGATTTCCTTGACCATTTCCACGTGATCTCTAAATTTTAACTTTGCAAAAAAATAATGAGTATCATTATACCTTCTTTCCTTAGGACGATCATTAACTCCAATTCCCTAAAAAACCCACAAAAAATGTTAAAGGGTTTATAATGGTAAAATATCAACCAATATAATCCAGCGAATTACAAACAGGTACGGAAAAGTGTGAAAGGGTATATGAAAACACGAAAGGGTGCGTGAAAGTCCAAAGGGGTGCATTGAAATATGAAAGGGTGCAAGAAAATGTGAGAGGTGTGGGAAAGTGTGAAAAGGTGCAAAAAATGTGAAAAGGTACGAGAAAGCGTGAACGGGTGCGTGAACGTGTGAAAGGGTACGTGAAAACACAAAAGAGTGAGTGAAAATGTGAAAGGGTGAGTGAACGTGTGAAGGGGTATGCAAAATGCTGAAGGGGTGCGTGAAAGTGTGAAGGGGTGTGTGAACGTGTGAAAGAGGTGTGTGAAAGCAAATGCGTGCGTCAAAATGTGAAAGGGTGCAAGAAAATATGATAAGGTGCATGAACATGTAAAGGATGAGTGAAAACTAAAAGGGTGCGGGAAAGTGTGAAAGGGTGCAGGAAAATGGGTGCGTTTAAGTGTGAAGAGGTATAGGGTTTAGGGTGCAGGAAAATGGGAAAGGCTGTGAAGGTGTCAAGGGTGCCTCTGTAAGTGTGAAGGTGTGCGTGAATGTGTTAACAGTGTACAAAGGTACATCGGTGTAACCAAAATAACATTTTGTTCTCCCTTAATGACAAACCAACACAATTGATCCACCAAAATCAATTACATATTCTAAACCAACACAATCAATCCAACAAAAGCAATCATATATTCTAAACTATAATCAACCTATCAACATCCGAACATCCATCAAAAATAAAAACCTAAATCTCATTTCAAATATCCCTATTTCTAATCAAACCAAATCAATGTAACAATGTCCCTAAATCAAATCAATGTTAACAATGAATATGGACCTGAGACGACTTAGATGACTCGGACGACATTGTTGTAGTTTTCCGACGAGGGTTTCCTGAGAGTGAATCAAGGGTAAGTAATTTTGGTTTAGGCTGAGAATATTGATATTTGTCTTATGTTTTGCTTTGCATGTCGAAAGGTTATTACTAATTTTCTCACTCAATGCTCCACTTCACATGACGCATGGAGTTGCTGCACCATTTCAAAAATTATCGCACCCTTTCACGCACCCATACCCCTTCACGCACCCTTTCCAAATTGTCCCACCCGCATCCCTTCCCTCACCTTTTTCAAATTGCCTTACCCTTTCATGCACTTGCACCCTTTCCTACACCTGTACCCCTTCATGCGCCTTTTCCAAATTGTCGCACCCTTTCATGCATTAACACCCCTTCATGCATCTACACCCGTTCTCGTACCCTTTCATGCACCATTTCCAAATTGTTGTATCCTTCCATGTACCCACACCATTTCACACATTTTCGCATCTATTTGAAAAAACGCACCATTTTAAGAAAACATCTGGTATATCCATCATTTTTTTAATTGTATAAATGTATATAAAAATCAATTATTATATAAAAAATTAATATGTTTTTCATTTGTAGATATTATTCATTATAGAAAAATTAAGCTTAATGCGTATCATCTGAAATATAAGAGATTAATACTATAAAAACTATTGTAAAAGCTGAGAAATTAGATGAGAGGTATTTTTGAAATGAAAAATATGATTTGCTTAAAAAGATAAAAGCTAAGAATTCGTACCAAAAAAGGTTTACACGACAAACTAACTACCTATTTTAATTAATTTTCCTTTAATTTATCATAAATTAAGCACAAAACCTCATCTTCTATATCATTCCTCAAACCCAAAACTTTACATAACTTACTCAATTTTGAGAAACCTTATTAAACGAAATACAATTCATCTTTTTTTTCTCTCTATTATCCCACTTAAACATGTGATCACCCTTATAACATGGTTATACTTAAACACACCATCATCATCGGATTTTGATTCAACTAAAATGGCATCATGAGGTTAATATACTCTTTTAAGTGTTCCTCTTAAGCTTCTTCATGTTTATACCTTAATGGTGTGCCCCAAGCCAGGTATCTTCCCACCTTACACATCCTATTGTTTCAAAAAGCAAAATGTTGTCATCGCAAGTCTAATTTATTTTGTACCTTGAACAATGTAATAAGTCAAAAGTTTGACTTGGTAACAATAACTGACCAATTGCAAATTTTGTTACCATTGTCAAAATACCAAGCTCAAAAGCAAATTGAATTTGATTCTCATGAACATATTTCTAAGCTATAAACATGTTTAAGACATTTTGTAACAACAAATAAGTATAAAAATTTGCCATACCACATCCAACATCCATATCAACTCTTGTTTGACTATCCCATGTAATAATAACTTTCATATGAAAGAACTGATTCAAGTATTGATTAACCTTATGTATAAACTATGTTCTACCTCCTAGACTCTTGAAATTATCCATCTCTCTCGAGATCCAATTTTAACTTCTATTATCTTCAACTAGTTTTGTAAGAAGATCGTTATTATACCATACCTTGTCTCGACTTATGGACCACATAATTGGTTGCTTGTAGTCCTTTGGAGGTGAAACTAATCAATTCAATTTGACTATAGTCCCTTGACAATGTCGTTTGTATTTTTGGCCTTTATCAATCGACTTTTGCGATTTAATTGCCTCGCATGTATATAGACATGACATAGTCTCTCTCATGTTCTCAAAGTACATGGAAAACCTCTTAATCTAAACTCTATGGCCACCATTATCCTTCTTCTCCATCCTATTATTGTTGCCCACTCAATTGTAATATCTTATAGTTTGACAAGGGAATAGATCACTTCAGCTAGGGAATTTGGTTTGAGCATTAACAAGAATTAGAAATGAACAAGCGAAGGGCTTGGTTATCGCAAATTCTTGCCCAAAGGTATATCTCATCAAATGCATTGAGATAATTTGATAGGAAACCTATTTTTCTCATGTTTCTTAGATATAATAAAGTGTCAAAAACAGGAGTTTGATCTTTTAATTAAATTCTTGAGCTCATCAATGGATTCTAATGGTTGTCTTTGTTATGTACCAATTATGCAAATCAATGTCGAAACTCTTAGTTTCAAGTTTTTACTACCATGAGTGAAAATCATTCGTTCGGATATTAATTGACGTAGACCAAGATAAAATCAAAGAAGCCAAAAAAAGTAAAAACAAAAAATATTTATTGAGAGATTTATAAACTTAGAAATTCAATAAAGAGAGAGGAATATTATAGAAGAACATTCGAAACAACCTTACAAAATTTATCTTTTTTCTTTTTTTACATACTTTTACTATAATTTTTATTATTATTTCTAAATTTATTAGATAATAACTTTATCATGATTAAAACGATGTCGTTATTGTTATGTCAATGCAGTAAAATATACTTTTGATTCATTTTTTTCATTCAAAATGATGTTATTCATTGACAAAACGATACCGTTCTATAGAATTTGCATCATTTATTTATCTAGATTTGGGTTGTTTATTTCAATTTCACTATTTACTTTGCGTTTGTTGCTTCTGTAGTGAAATGTGTCCAGAATTGAAGATGACAGTGAGCGCCGATGACGTCGTGCCTCCCGGCTTCAGGTTTGATCCCACTGATGAGGAGCTGGTCTTGTACTATCTGAAGAGAAAGATCTGTAATCAAAAGATCAAGCCCGACATCATCGCTGAGACTAATGTTTATAAGTGGGATCCTGAAGAACTTCCGGGTATTGTATCTTTTTTATAGTTTTAGTTTTAGTTTTGTGTTTTGTTGATTGAATCTTTTGATATGATTAATTATGAATATTTGATCGATCTGTGTGTTTATGAAAGCGCTGACTTCGTTTGTGGTGTATTTTGATCGTTTACTTATCTGGCTTTGCTCTAGTTGATTTTGTTTGTGGCGAAATATAATTTATGTTTACTTTTTTTATTGATTAGTTTTGTAGAATTGGGGATAGAGTTTTGAGATTTGTTTTACTGATTTTTTTCTGTGTGGGATCTTTGATTTTTAAGTTATCAATAGACTGTTAGGTTGTATAGAGTCTGTGTTATATGATCCTGTTGTTTAGGAAATTTTACAAGCCCTGCCGATTAAAGCATTAATGGATAATATCATGGGTAAGCAAGGCAATTAAGTAGGCTTGATGGAGGAAAGGAAGCGAACTCTTCCAAAGGGAGAGGCAGAAAAATGGAGAAGCTAATGTGTCGAAATCTCATAGATGGGGAATCAAAATCAACGGTCCTCACAACGAACCTGATAAGCCAAATCAACGGGACTCATCTAACCAATATTGTTGATTGTTGATCAGGCCTTTAAAGTGGCATGTTGATTTAGTTTGCTAATCGTTTGATTTGTAGTGATGATCAGTGTTCAAATAAAGCTATACAAGATATGTGCCGGTTCTCTATTGAATAGAGTTAGGCAATGCTTTTGACAGTGAGTTTAATTTGTTTATTTTTTATATTGCAGGATGTAAGATTGAGAGTTTTGGCTGTGAATCAAATATGTGCTTGGTTAAACATCAGTTTCTAAAAACACTTGAAAATTTTTTTCAGGGCAATCGTTGTTGAAGGCGGGGAATAATCAGTGGTTCTTCTTCAGTCCTAGGGATAGGAAGTACCCTAATGGAGCAAGCTCAAATAGGGCAACTCGACTTGGATATTGGAAAGCCACCGGAAAAGATCGCATCATCACATATAGCTCTCTTAATATTGGAGTGAAAAAAATCCTAGTTTTCTCTAGAGTTCGTGCACCAAATGACGAGCGTACAGACTGGATGATGCATGAGTATACCTTGCATGAAGAGGAACTCAAGAGATGCCAAAATGTTCAGGATTGTTATGCACTTTGTAAGGTCTTTAAAAAGAGTGGGCCTGGTCCTAAAAATGGCGAGCAATATGGGGCACCATCTAGAGAGGAAGACTGGGTTGATGATGAAGTGGATGTTACCAAAACTGTTGACACAGATAGTCCTGCAATGCAGCTGAATGGGGGAATTGATCCTGCTGATGGTGGAAGAGCTAATGATCAAGTACCATATGCATTATATAATCTTGAAGAGATTATGAGACAATCCGCGGATGATGCTGAATCACAAATTAACTGTGGTTATGAATTACCCAAGGTTGGCTATCTATTAAAATGCCACATTTTTTGCACCTTGTTGTAGCAGCTTCTTTCTAGCACTAGCTTTTTGTCAACTATGAATGGGTCCATTAATTTTTTTTATGAAATTGCTTTGATTTGTATATTTTAATTAAATTACAGGCACTATTGATTTATGTTATAGTTTGATGTCCAACAGGTTTTTGGTCAAGAAGAGGCCCAAAGCAGCACATTGCTAAAGAGGGCATCTAGGGAAGTTATTTTTCCTAAGCAGGATAGAGTGTGTGATGAGCCGGCTGGTGTTGATTTCACCCAATTATCTCCATCTAATTTGCAACTGTTTGAGGCACCTGAGGTTACATCTGCTCCTCCCCAGGATTATGAGCAGGTTCTACAGCTATGCCAGGAGGGTTTCCTGGAAATGAATGATCTGATCAGTCCTGAATCTACTTTTTCTGCTGGGGAGAATCCGGTGGAGAACTTGCAGTTTGATGAGCTTGATGGAATGAGTTTGTTTGATCTGAACGATGATGCAGCCATGTTTACTAATGGCATGGGGCCTATTTATCAGGATATGAATGTACCGGGGAATGATGTGCTGAACCAGGTGGATCATCAGTTCCAACCTCATTCTTTGGAAAATCAAGTGGATCAGCAGTTGCAACAAAATATTGTGGTAAACCAGGTAGATTACCAGTTCCAGTCTAATTCATTGGCAAAACTTCCTGAGCACCAAGTTAAACCAAATTTCATTGTAAACCAGGTCCAGTTGCAGCCTGCTTCATCTGGCACAGATCTCATAAGCACTCAACCGTGGATGCAGCAACAACAAAGTAGCCTTTTTACTCCTGCAGAATCAAATCATGGAATTCTGTGCCAAACAACTTCAGGTAATAAAAGCAATGTGGATGTTGGTGATGGTCTGTTTGTTCATCTATCACCGAGTGTAGTATTTTACTGAGTTTTGTTCTTGTTTTGGACAAAGTTGCTGTCTCCTTAGCCCATCCATGCAAAGCTCTTGATTTGATGGATGGTTTGGTTTACTTGAGCCAGCATCAAGGGCTCTTCTGATTAATGTATTTCTTCATATATTGCAAACATTAATGTGGTTGTAGCTAAGGTTGTTTTGCTAATTCTGCAATTCCTCCGACATTTAGGTACAGTAGAAGAAGTTACACAACCTCTAGCTGAAGCAAGTGAAAATCAAAATGGCCAAGAGGGTGGTGGAGATACAAGTTGGCTTTCTTCGTTCATTTGGGCTTATGTGGAGTCAATACCTACCAGCTCTGCTTCAGCGTCAGAGATTCCATTGATGAACCCAGCGTTTGAGCAAGTTTCTGGCTTTAGCCGCATAAGAGCAAATGCTAGAAACACCAATGTTGCAGGATGCAATCGCCCTGTAACAAGAAGGCAAGGAGGTGGTATTGGATTCTTAATTTTATCCATTCTTGGAATATTGTGTGCTATCTTATGGATGCTAATGGGAACTGTGAGAGTCCTGGGAAGATGCAAATTCTCCTCTTAATATTATGTGAACTGGGTAGAAAGAAACAAGGTTCTTTTTGCTGCTAATGTTGTTAGGGCAGACTGCTGGAGTTATTTGAAAAATCTAGCTTCTCCAGCACATTGAAAAACTGAAGAATTTTCATAGATCATTTGAATTCTTGAATATTAAGGATTAAGTTTTGCTTTTTGCGTATCTAAAATTATATGGTAGGCTGGCTAATTTATACTTCCTGTTTGAAATAATCACTGAAAACTATATTCTCTTGGCATAAAAATTTTCATGCATAAAAATTGATAAATTTCGTTCTTCTGCTTTCTGCTAAATTTGAAGAACATATGAGGTGAACAACCTGGGGAATAAAAAAGATTCATGGAGTTGTAATAGAAGAAAGATTCTTCTCAGAAAAAAGTTTAGCAAGGCCGCGACTAACTCAGAGAATTCTTCAGCAATTCAAACAGTCTAGCTGATTCCAATATAGATTTGAAACTCTGAGGCTGCAATTTTTTTTTTTTTTTTTGCCTGTTCATGGACACTTCGGTTTAGAGACATCAATGGGCCACGCAGGGTCAGACACTAGGCCCATACTGTAATGGATTTTCGTATTGAGCTGACTTATGGATTTTTGAAGGCCCAAAACATGACCCTACATAGGGTTATACCAGGCCTTAAATGAGCCGGTTCATAAGTTTTAATCGGATTGGTCTATTTAAACAAGTTTTATAATTTTAATTAAAATTTTTAGATATAAATTATTTTTCAATTATTAAAATCAAAGATAGTACCACAAATATTTTATTTTTACTCTTTCACTTATGACAGAGAAATATCATAATTACATGATCAAAAATATTATAAGTTTATAATATAGTATGAATAAATTAATTTATATAATGTATAGTTACAAATATAAATAAAATATATATTATATCATTTATCTATCCGTTCTCAATATACAAATTTCTAAATTCATTTGGCATTAGATTCATTTGATATTAAATCCATTTGTAATATTTTATAATGATAAAATTAAAATGAAAATGAAATTATAAATACAAAAAATTATTATTTACAAATTCAAATAGTTTTTGAAAGAGAGTTGATGAGATAAAATATGATTAAGAATATAATGAAACAATTAAAATTAAAAGATTTGTAAATAAAATTAAAAAATAAAAAAGATTTTAATTAGTAGGTATAAAAATAATAATAACTGCCACAAGCAGGAGCCATGAAGGTTTCTGCCCTTTTTTTCTTTAAAATTATGAATGGTATTGGATCGGACTGAGTTGATTTAGAGGTTTAATATTAAAGACTATGGTTTTACCAAATAGTTTATAGGCCCAACTCATGAAGCTACAGTATTAGACTGGACCTTTTTGGGTCAGGTTTGAATTTAGGCTTTGAGCTGGGCCTTCTTTCGGCCCAGCCCAGTTGCCATGTCTACTCTGACTTTTTGTGAGACCATTGTTTCATGGGTGAAAAACTAAACAAAAATCACATTAAAATATGGAAAGACAGTACTGAGTCAAGGATTGTTGATTCAAATGATTTCAGTTTTAATTTTAAAGCTAAAAATAGTTTTAAAAATAATTTACAATATAATTATCACAAATAAACAATAAAAAAATTCATTTGGATTTGAGATAATAGTGAATATGAATGGGGCTAAGTCTAGACGTCTCTTAGATCAAGTTTGATTTGAATGAAAAGTACCCTAGTTTGAGTTGGACTTGAGTTTTTTAAGTCAAAATTAAGATAATCTAAGTTCGGTTTAAATAAAAAATGATTAAACTAAGTTTGATTTAAGTTCGATTCGATTAATAGTTCAAATTCATAGTTTGGTTCAATGCGAATTGATGATTTGAATTCTTGATGCTTTAGCAAAATAATATTATTTTATTCAAATAATATATCAAACCACTAATTTGAACTGAACTAAATTACAAATTTAGACTAATTCAAATCGCAAATTTGAGTTGTATCTAATCATAAATTTGAAAGCAGATTTGAATTATGAATTTAAATCAAACTTAAGTTGAATCAAATTGAGTACTTTTTAGCTTGAGTTTAATTTGATTTATAAAACTTATACTGAATCTTCTATCTGATAATCAATTTAAATTTAAATTGAATGAATTTAAGTTAAAATGAATCAAACTGGGCTAAATTGAACTAAACTGGGTTTCAAAACCAAACCCACTCGGATAGGATCCAGGCCAACCTCGCACAAGTTTAAACCGGTCCCTTTAGCCTTATTATTAAAATTAAACCTAATGCTTATCCATCCGGTAACATAACCGGGTGGGTACTGTAGTACCCCTTCTTTCCTAACTCATTTTCTTCGCGAGACGGATGCGAGCTTCAACAAAACAATTCAATTCTCGGAATAGAATACCGAATGCAAGTAAAAACCCATAAGGGTTTCCAATTCTTGTTTGATTACGTTGTAGCCGATACGATACGAACCGAAACGGAACCCGGATTCTCCCATTCTTGTTTTCCCTTTTGTCATAAAGAGCCAGAGAACATATCTTCTTTTGAATATTTTCTTTGCTACAAATCGAAGAATCTAGCCATACTTCTTCTCCCGAAAGTGTATTTTAGGTCAATAAATTTTTGTTCATTTAAAGTTGTATAACGACGTCATAGCGATGTGCCGGAGGAAGAAGATGAAGCAACGGAGCTTCACCTTCAACTTCTTCGTCTCTTGTTAACTTCATGGCCTCTTCTCAGCACCGTTGTGTCTTTGGTGATTTCACTTTACGCCGCCGTTTTTAATTGCGATTTTTTTATTTGAATTTTTGAAAGCAATAGAAGTGTTTTGATAATTTTGTGTTTTTGTTTTTGTTGTGGCAGTTGGAAATATACCTTATGATGCAACTGAGGAGCAGCTTATAGAAATCTGCAGAGAGGTTGGCCCTGTTGTGTCGTTCAGGTCAGTTATAAATGGAAGGAAGTTTCAATAAAGAACCCTAGAATTATAATTTTATGTAATCTCGAATTTACAGTTCAATTTTACAGATATTTCAATCTTTGTAGAGTTTTATATTTTTGTAGAGTGAATAAGTTCTCTATAAAGGTCGGCCTAATAGTAGTTTTATGACTACATTGAAACTATTAATTTATCTATTAAAATATTTCGAATGATCTTATTTTAATTATTCTGTTTATGAATAGGGAAGGTTCTTTTGGTTGTACCTCAATTTTGGTTATTTTATTTCTTATTTTCAGATTAGTTCTTGATAGAGAAACTGGAAAACCAAAAGGCTATGGGTTCTGTGAGTATAAGGATGAAGAGACGGCTTTAAGTGCTCGTCGTAATCTTCATGGCTATGAGATTAATGGAAGGCAATTACGTGTTGATTTTGCTGAAAATGATAAAGGGGCTGACAGAAATCGAGAGCAGGTGATAGTCATATGTCTAGGCTACATGACTACTTTTTTTCTTTTTCTTCTGAATTTTAACAAATTCATATAGTTGACATTGTCTGAGTATTTTCTCCTTATACTAGGCTCAGTCTTTAACTTTGGACTAGGATATAGGAGATAGTGTGCATATCAGTTGCTATAACTAGCAGTAGTTGTTGCAGTTGTTAATTTTTCCCATTTGGACAACCTTTGTAGAAATAATAAGGGATATATTTCAACTCCAGAATATTACACTCGAGTGTTTTAATGATTTTTTTGTTTTAATGTCTGAGATCTTCTGCTAAGTTTCGGGATAAATTGGTATAGGTGCTTAGACACTATTGTTTTTATTTAATAATTTTACAATGCTATTCAAAATTAGGAGTGCTTTCTGTTGCCCTGTGGACTGGTATATCAAGAAATGATCAAAGATAAGTGAAATTGAGTCTTTCCTTTAGGAAATAAATTTCCTTGTCATCATCTACTTTAGACATTAATTATTTCAGTCTGGTCTGAGGGCTAGGCCTATTCTTGTAATAAGAGGACTTATACTACATTTGTAATGTGGTTCGTCAGTCACAATCAAACAAATGATGAGATAGTTATGAAGATATACTTGCTATGTGTTGCTACGCATAGTGAACTGTTTGCAACATATCTATATTGACTTAACTGTTAGTTTCAACTTGTTGTGATACACTGTAGAAATTAAGTGATGGAGAATGAGTGGGATTGGATTTGAAATTCATGAGTAGATATAGAAGTATGTACCACGTGAGTGTGGTCTATCTTAAGTTTACTAAAATCAATGTTATAAAAGTTTCTTAAACATTAAATTTTGACTTATGTCAACTGAACCAAGTTCTAGCCGCTAAAATTGTTGCTGTACTAAGCCTGGAAGTTGGGACTTTCAGTTTGGCCAATAATTTGTATTTTTGTTAGGAATGATTGTTTTGTCCTCTTGCAGGGTCGTGGTGGACCAGGACTGGCTGTGAATTTTGGTTAGTTTCTCTTCTTCAACTTAACATTTTGTACACTTGATTTATCTTCTTATGTAAATAAAACCTAACTTTTTTCCTTATTTTAATATCTATGAATACATCTCAGAACCGCAGAAACAAATAGGGGGCCCGGCAATCCATGGGGATGCTGTTCCTCTTCAACCAATTGGTCTCCATTTAGCTATAACTGCTGCAACGGTTATGACAGGAGCTTTAGGTGGTGCTCAGGTTGGTATTCTGTCAAATCAAAATGGTGTGCAGAGTCAGGTGGCATCAGCTAATGATCCCTTAACTCTTCATCTAGCTAAAATGTCAAGGAGTCAGCTGAATGACATTATGTCTGAGCTGAAGGTATGCATTTAGCAAAGCTTATATATTCTTTAATGATTACTTTGGTTGGTGGTATTCAAATATGTTTTCTGATGGCAGTCAATGGCCACCCAAAACAAGGAACTAACCCGTCAGCTATTATTGGCAAAACCTCAGTTGCTGAAAGCTCTTTTCCAGGTGCTTATCAATCACTTTTCTATACTCTCGTGATTTTTAACATTCTTCCTCGATGAGCTGGAGCTGTTAGACCAATTATAGGTGAAGAAAAAATGGAATTATGGCTATAAATGATGCCTTGTTGACTGAGAGGTGACCTCCTTTTGTTTTTGGTGAAACCTCAGTGATTCCGTGAGCACTTAATTAAAGGGGAAAGGAAAAATTTACGCCTAGTGACACAGGTTGGGGGTGATAGGTAGCAGCCTTACCCCTTAAAAGATTGAATGTCATCACCCACACAGACATACTATTAACACGTATAGAAAATGTGGTTACATTGAATCATATTTTGAACAAGTTTACTTCTGGGAGTTAACACACCAATGAAACCTTAGATAGTGCTAATTGTCATGATAGTGGCTTTTAGATTGATTGAAGATAAATTAGATTTTTTTTGCACATCAAGATTTGATATTTTGAAAGTTGATGATTGTGTCTTTCTGTTCTTTATAATTTATCTAGATATAATTTTCATATTGACCCACATAAATGACTTTTTGGGCTGATCCACCTCAGGGGCCCAATGATTTTTCATTTCTCAAATCCAATGGTTGATATTATAAATAGTTTTATGTGCTTGTTTTGCTACATTCTTTATTATTTATTGAATGTCACTGTGGCATAAGTTACAGACAACTTAATCTTAGAAATTTTTCTAATTCTGATTGCAGGCAGAAATAATGCTAGGAATGGTGTCTCCTCAAGTGGTTTGTTTCATCATCTAAAAGATTGTGGTATTACTTGTATAGAACCTTGTGGTCATGTCATGTTGAGACTTCTTTTCTTTTTTTGTTAAATTGTGCAGTTGCAGATGCCAAATCTTCTGCAAGGTCCTGGTCACCTTGTTCAGACTTCATTACTAGATGGTCTGCAGCAAGCAGTTCAACTTCCTGGGCTACCCCCGCTTGCACAGAAGGTGCAGTTGATACCCAAAGTGCCAGAAGTTCAAGTATCAGCTATCTCTCAACATTCTTTGCTTAATAACCAATTTTCTGCACCACTACAGCCTACTATGCATCTTCAGACTCAGCTTTCACAACATGCCAAGAACCAATCTCTACAACAAGCTGCATTGCCTGGGCAGCCTGGAGTTCCAACACTCACTTCAATGCCTTCAGTTAGACCTCCAATTCAGGTGACAAATTCCTCATCCTTGATCCAGCAACTACAACCTCATTTGCTGGAAAACCCGATACCGGTTACAGCTGCCGATTTAGGGAATAAAAATTGGACAAATATTCCAAAATCAGCTGTACGGCCCCCTCTTGTGCCACGCCCTCCATCATTGGATGCTGGCTTCCAGGTGACAAAGTTCCTAGTACTTAAATCCACTAAAGAAAATATGGTCAATGTGTCTCTTAAAAGGGAGTTGCTGTTTATATTTTTGGTTGCAATGCAGAACAAATTAAACTGAAGTGTAATGCCCTTTGTTATTGCTTTTACATTTGTAAAATACACTGTCATCTCTCTCTCTCCCTCCCTATATTTTTGAATGAGGTAATAGTTTTCCATGGAACAAAATAAATGTACTCTCATGTATATATTGAAACTGCTTGGCCATTCTTTTACTCTCCAAATGCCCAATTATCTAGTTAGACTTAAGTAGGAAGATATTATATTTGGCTGCTACTTCACTGTTTCTTGCTGATAAATTTTATATTAGAGTTAAATTGCATGTCTTATGAAATCTAACACTTTGCTTTAACAGCCTGGCACCTCAACGTCGTCAGACATTGTACAGACAGTTAGCAAAGATGCTGATAGATCTGGTAGACTTACTAATAATGCAACCTGGGCACACAGTAATAATGCATTTTCAAGTATGCCTATGGGTGTAGCTGAGAAAACAAGCATACTTAATTATTCTTCAGAACTGACACAACGCCCTTCAAAATTGATGAAATTAGACGATCAAAGCAGCTCTGCTTTCTCAGTGGGGCCTTTGATTGCATCCAAAACCATTGGCTCTGCACCATCCCAAGCAGCTGGAGTTGGTTTAGCGCCCATATATCCAGTTCCTAATGTAGAAGGGGTGAAAAATTCTGAGAATCAAATTTCTCAGGTAACATGTTCTTGCCGACAATATTATTTAGTCACAACCTTCTACTTTTACTAGTCAGTTTCTTGTTCATGAATGATCTACTTTAGTTATTTCTGATTGCAGTCATGTATATCTTGTTGTTTTATTTGTGACTTCCATATGTTGATGAACTATTGACTTCTTTTTAAATTGGTGGGCAGCTTGTTTCAGAGTGAAAATTGGGTATAGTGTTATTCGATTACATAAATAAGTTAGATTTTATGTTGGGATATCTAGGTCAATCAAAAGATCAAGATAGGTAGAAATTGTGTTGATAGTTTTTTTCTTATTTAAACATGAACAATGATTATGTTGCTAACTCTTTGCTGTTGGAAATTTTAGCAATTGTGTTTTATATTTATAATTACAATTAAGCCAGTGATATATCAGTCTCCTTAGACGTGCCAAAATCCAAATTAGTAGATGCATTATCTTTGATTGTTGTGGGCCTGCAACAATGATCTGATCCTAGTTTCTATGGGTAGTTTGTTCATGCATTTGTGCTGCAATTGGCATAGGTACGAGGTTGTAGGCTATTTAATGTAACAGAAAAATGAATTTTTCTGATAGTTCCAATCATCTTTGGTCTGTCCTGAAATACATATTCTATCTGTTTTACTTCCACAACCAAAGTGACTTCTTGAATTGTCAGTAAAATTAATGCAATATCTCTTTTAAATGTGATATGATGTCTTTGTAATAGAAATTAACGATACTCCAGTTTGGAAGAACAGGACATTTCATTTGTGGGTTGCCATTCGCCATGCTTCTGTTTTCCTGTCTACTGTTATCATGTTGGACTGAAAATCTTTCTGTAGTCCTTGACCTCACAACAATATATTTTTTTTTCAGTCGCAGCTTCCCCCTGATGTGGAATCTGCCTTACTGCAGCAAGTGATGAGTTTAACACCGGAGCAATTGAGTTCCTTGCCGCTGGAACAGCGTCAACAAGTCATTCAGCTCCAACAGGCACTCCTGCAAAATCAGATGCAGCCATCGTAGCAGTGCCATTGTCAAGCGGATAGCATCATATCTCCAGCTCGAGTATTAATGTAACTGCAGGCCAGTTACATTAAACTATGGACACCTGCAGTAGAGCTGCAAAAGCATTATAACATTCATGTAACGTCTATAAGATTTGTCATTAGAATGAGAAAATTTTGTGTAACATTCCCAATTTCTGTATATTTTTATTTTTTAATTTCTCAATTAGATTTGCCCGTTGGCTGTCGTACTTTCTTGACATTTGTTCCTTTAAGTAGAGCTAATACAGCAAGACCTAAGTTTGGTATTATATTGTGAGCTTTATTTATTTGCATGAATGCTTTTCAGTATTATACTTGAGCGATATAATGTGTATATACTTTCGGTATATAATTTATATATACAGATAATGTGTTATTATATAATTAGATATTTTTTATTTTTAAGTTAAAATGATATACTATTTATATATATTTAAATTATGTATCAAAAGTGTGTATGCATATGGAGTTATATTGATTTTATTTTCCAAGTTGCTATTCATAAATCATGTTGGACGGACTCATTATGGTTATGGTCCAACCAACCCAACTTGGTAAAATGGGCCAGGTAAGTGAGTTGGTTTATGGGGCCCGTTTTCTTAAATGGGTTAAAGCCATAAATTTATTTAACCACATAAACGGAACGACATGATCCGGAATGTATGCTCATAAAATCCAATCCAATGTTTGTGGACCCTTTGGGAACATTGTTGATGGCCCCGGCATGCCGACTTTTGTATGCTCATTAATGAAACTAATTAAAATAACCTAATTCCAGCGTTTTGATGAAAATGTGGATATAACCAAAAAAAAAAAAAGGTTTTTTCCCAAATTGTCCAAATATATAAAGGTGGTTTGACTACTTTTAATTGAATTTAAAATGCCTACAATGCCTGCCATTTATCTTCAGCTTGAGACCTTCAAATTTTTATCTATTTTTTAGTCAGATTCATTCTAAAATGAGTTATAAGGTTAGTATAAACTGATTTATTCTATTTTTATAACATTTATTTTGATTATTTATATTTTTTTAGACTATTTAATTTTCATAATCAATATTAGGTTTTTGAGTTTGAAATCAATTGTTAGTTGATGAAAAATAGCTAGACTAGATGTGATTTGGGTTTAGAGTTACATTTTCAAAGTTTACTTACAAAGGAAGGTTAGTTAACTTTAAATTAACTGTTTTAAAATGACTATTAAATGATAAAAATTTATTTTTGATTAATTTATTATTTGATTTGTTGAGTGAAACGATGAATTTGGTTAAAATGATAAGATTTTCTTGTCATTGGATGTGATCACACCCAATTTTGATCATCAAATTCTGGGGGGCAAAAATGATTGGAGTGGTTCCTACCGGGAGGTAAATGGAAATTTGCCCCATGCCCATTTAATGTCAATGTTCAGCAAAATCAAGGCAAAATAAAAGGGTGATGTCTATAAGGGGCAAATAGATATTTGCCAAGTCAGGCGAATCAAGGGCAAAATGATCTCTTTTTATTTTTTGAAATTTTTTTCTGAACATTTTCATTTTGTAGAATGACTGTTTGTTAAATTTTCTTATGTTTTATTTGTTTTAACAATGTAATTCCCTTGAAAAAATATATGAATTTCGTTGCTCTATTTCAGAGATTAGCTTCCAGAGAAGAGAAGAGTAAGATGTTTGTATATCTAGTTAATTTAGAGGAGAGGCAATATAGGTTCCATGAAGCACACCATACAAGGGTGCAATTAATTGTAAGAGGGAATAAGGACATAATTAAACAAATTTGGTTAAAGCTGAGTTGAAGTTGGAGTTAGTGGCAACTTTTCAAGGGAACACCCTTTAGGCAGTTTATTGATGTAGAAAAGCATAGGTTCAATATTGTGCTCTACCATTTGGTGCTTTTTTGACAAATTAATTGTGAATACCTCTTTTTAGAGTTTTGGTTTGAGCTAAACGGAGTTGACTTCTAATTTAGTTTTTTAGAATTTGCATTGGTGACTAGATTGAAATGTCGACACTAGATTGATATACAATTACATACGTTAGTCTTAAGGGAAAACTGATTGAAGCCAAGATATTATCTTAGATGTAGTTCAATTTATTATGGGGATCTGCATTTGGTTTTCCTAGGAACATACTTGAGGGGACAATGACAAGCATATTGTCAAGCTAATGATTCTTTAATTTCTTCACTATAGGTTTATAGGAGCAAATAATAGGAAAGTGGTTTCAAATTGCCTTCGGATTCTTGTAGGTGATTTGGACGCATTTAACTGTTACCTATGGGGTGTTTTGTTTTGGAATTTGACAATTGATTCAATGAGGCATACTATACATAAGAAGTACAAAAATGTTGCCCGCCAATATCCATCTCTTTTAGTGTTGATGGGTTTCTCTCTAGTGTTCTAAGTAATTTTTTTTTTTTTTAACTTTCCTTTCCATTACATTTGACTAACTTAGAAAATTGATTTTCATTTTGCAGGTTTGGATTTACAAAACCCTACATAACCTAAGTGATTGTTTTGAGAGCTTGGGATGTGGAAGGGTCTCCTATATATTGAAACGAACAAAAAATCATAAGTTGGAAGGATGTGTCTATTATTTTTTATGCCAAGGTTGTAGATACTTAATAATTGTTTTATTTTTATTTTTATTTTTAATTAAAGCATTATTAACCATTTTCACCACTTATGTACATGTTCATGACTCATGTCTTATGTTAAATTCTATCTCAGGCATGTTTCAATGTTTCTATACACCCTTAACATCTCTTAGAATCTCATAAGATAATTTCTAGAATATCTGTGCTCTCTAAGGAATGATTGTTCATATTCTTTACCACGTTCACAATTTAGGAATAGGCATTCACTCGACTATCCAAAGCGTGCACCAAATCTCTATTTCAAGATTATTCATCTATCTAAGGGTATTTTTGTAGTTATCTATATGAACGATCGTACTATACTTTAACATGATCTTTTACTGTAACTTAGTCTATGTGAAAAGAACAATCGTACTTATCCTTAAGATAGACATTCATATCATGATTTAAAACTCTGATTTGACTAAGAAATAATATTCTGTCAATTCTTTAACTTAATCACATTTTTACTCATCTCACTTTATTGTTAATTTCAAACTTAAAATATATATATATATATATATATATATATATATATATATATATATAACCTTATTGCACGTTTGTGGGTATTTCAATCCAACTACTTTTTCTATGGCCCAAGAGGATAGTCAATGTGTAAGAGCATCTAGAAAAATAAAATTTGTTAAGTAACATTTAAGAAAACAATCTAATCATAAGTAATATAAGTTATGAATAACTTGTAACTATTGTAAAACCATTTCTGTAATGCCTTTCGCTTGAATTTTGTAAGCATAGTGATTAGTAACATACGAGTGTTTCTCACCAAGGCAATAAAGAGCTTGGTCATGTTCCTCGTCATTATATTGAATTGAAAGCTACTAAAATGAGCATACGTCTATCTATGGTACCTAATATTAGTCAAATAGATGGTTTTTGCATCTAGGTTAACATTGTAAATCCTCTGTGCAGCATCGTTAGAATCGCAGACATGGTATGCTTTCAAAGCTTTCTTAGATAAAAATCATGACAAAATAAAAAACTACCTTAGTTAGATAACGTCATATATGTCTGTGTATAGGAGATACACGTCTGTGTATTATGTTTGGTAGACAAAAATAAAATGAGTACAAAACCTAATATTTGGATTATTTTACATTCACAATTGCACAACATAAGAGATGAGAGAAAGTTGAGTGCCATGGGATGCTGGAAAGGAGCTGTTGACCATTGAAAACCTTGTAGCCATGTGAAGAAAAGCTTAGTCTTTGGAGGACAAGTAAGTATGATGTTTTTTTCTTAGGTGTTTAACATTGATTCTTTGTGTATATGAGTAATATCAATGGATTCTTGATGACAATGATATGATATGATATCCAAGTGTGTCTCTAATGATTATAAAAGCATATCTATTAATCAAACATGATTGGTTTATATGAAATATATGAATGGTGTTGAGATTATGAGTTTGTGTTGGTATTGTTGATGATATATTTGTTTGATAATCAAGTATGTGCTTTGATTACTCATACCATTACTTCCACACCAAGAAATCATAAAATTTTCTATTCAATTCAATAAGAAAATTAAAAAAAACATAATGAAATGCCTAAGATGAATTTGTTGTCACATATCTTTGATTTTTAACTGAATTTTAAATGAAATTGTGGATGAACAAGTGTTTGAGCAACAAAGATTCTTAAGGTTAGAAATATTGTTTATATTCATGTAATCCTTAGAATATTGAGTAATATTGTTTAGACTCCCTTAAATTAGGATATTTTAATTAGTATCCCTTTTAGAAATACTTATAAAAAAAAAAAACTAATATATAGACTAATTAAAATTTTGGTATATAAACTAATATATTAATTTCTATAAAAAAAAACTAATATAGAAATTAATTGAAATTCTTGATAAATGGTGAGCTTATTTTGGTAATTTACAAAATTTAATGAAATTGATTTTCCAAGTAGATTTGTAGGACTAATTATCTCTATCAGATGGATAGCAATTTTTAATGCAAAGAAATCAAGGTGGATATGTCTTTCCTTTTCAAAAAAAATTTTAAAAAGAGTAAATCACATTGTCCCACCTAATGTTTGGCCTAAAAACATTATTTTATCCTAGATGACAAAAATAATATTTTCCTACCTAAAAATCAAACTCAATTAATGAAAAAAATCAGACACTGTGTTAGGAAATGAAATTACCATTCTATTCTTACTATTTCATTTTTCAAAAGTATTATATAATCTCAAATTAATAAAAATTAAAATAAACCCTTCAAATATCTAAATTACGTATGAACCTACTTATTCTCTTTTTCTTTCATGTTCACTATTTTCTTTTTCTCTTCTCGAATTCAGGTTGGGAATAATAAGTTATTATAGTAATTGTACTAATAATATTATAGTTAGAGGTGTTATTATGCATAATCATATATTTGGGAGGTGAACTATAGTTTTTTTTTTTTTTAATCTTAAGTGTGTTAATGAAAATTTTTCAATGGGTTTGGGAAATTTGATAAAATTTTAAGGGTTTTTTTTTTGAAATT
This sequence comes from Mangifera indica, assembly GCF_011075055.1. Taxonomy (NCBI): domain Eukaryota; kingdom Viridiplantae; phylum Streptophyta; class Magnoliopsida; order Sapindales; family Anacardiaceae; genus Mangifera; species Mangifera indica. Next base: position 5,344,400 of record NC_058155.1, on the reverse strand, counting down.
TAAATATTTCTTTTAGTAGTTTAAAAAAAGACAATTACATCCCAAAGAATTAAACAAAACAAAATAAGTTAGAGAGGTAAATATCATATTTCAAACTATTTATGTTATAATAGTATTTTCAAAATATATGGAGTGGATATAATAATTTTTGATGGAGTGGTAGCACGACTAAGTCTAAACCAGAATTGAGTTTGCTTTCCAAAGCTAGCTAAATTCAATTCAACTTGACTTAAATTTGTTTATGTCAAACTCAAATTGAGCTTGAGCCTAGAAGATTAGTTTGTTTTTCTAAACCAAACCGAACTCAAGTTAGAGAGAGTTTGGATTAATTTAACTTGCGAGTTTGGTTTAATTCAATTCAAGCTTGACTCATAGTTTGATTTAAGTTATGTCAAACAATTGTCAAAACACATCATTTTGCTTATTATTAGTTAGAACAACATCGTTTTTACAATGAGCCGTAAATCTTTAAAAAAAAATTGAGTCATATACTCGAATTGAGTTTTGAACTTTGAAGTTATAGATTGAGCTAAACTCAAACTATCTTTAGCTTTGGTTTGATAAACTTGAATTGAACTCAAATTGCCTTATTTTTTATTTGAGTTGAACTTAAGACAGGAGTGTTTAGACTTCGCTTGATTTATACTTGTGATGTAAATTTAAAAAATGTAGTTACACTTATTCAAGTAACAAAAATGAATATTTTAAAAATTTCAGGATCATTGGTTCATTTATTTGATCCCAATGCTAAGAATGTATCTTACATGGTCTTTGATTTTTTCCTCTTAATAAAAAAAAAAAGGTCATATTTCTTGCTATTTTGGATTCAAAAAATTATATACACAATCAATAAATGCAAACTTATGCATAAAGACAACATATCACTATGTGATTTGATAATTTTAAATTAAAATAAAATAACACTCAATTGCATAATAATATATCATCGTTTGTACATAAATTTATTTATATTATTATACACAATATTATTCTTTTAAATTTATAATGCATAGAACATTAAATTTCATCTCGTTACCTACTTCTGTTAGTAAATTTTGCTTGATTTTCTTTTAAATAAAAAAACTGTTTTGCCCTTTGTAAAATTACGAAACTAAAATTGCATGTATACGAAGAATGGATGTATATATACTTATATAGTGTAAATGCGTAATCATCAACAACTCACATTTATCTAAAATTGACCATTTCAAATTTTTTTTTTCTTACTGTTGACTCATTTTGCGGGGGTTGTAATACAAATAAATTTAGAAGATTCAATAAAATTATATGTATAAATGAAAAAATATTTTTATATAATTGAATAATTTTATATGAATATTGCATTACTCTTTAAAGGTTTGAAGTTCCTTGATTGAAAACTAGAGCACCAACCATGCGACTCAAATTTTACGTCACATATAAGTTTAAAATTTTAATAAAACTATATGTACTTATTTTGAGTATATGAATAAATATATATTTAATATGTGTTATTAAGTAATCTGGTCATTTTAAATTAAAAATAAAATATACCTATGGTAGATGAAAAACCTAAACACCACTTATGAACTAACTGTTGTTCAAATTTTTAGTTAGAGATAGAGATAAAATCATTATTTTACCCATAAACTATAAAATTTTAAAATTTATATCATTTTGACCCCCAGATTTTAAAAATTAACACTTCAACATATTCTCAAAGTTTGAAAATTTTAAATTTCACCCTTAGAGTTTCTTTCCTTCTCCAACTACCATTATTTTGACCAATGATCGACGTTTTACACCCATTTTCTGGATCTGGTGACTAAGGACGACAAAAGATGACTATTCCTTGTCTAGATCTAGAAGACAAACGGTCATTCTTCGTCATCCTTGACCTTCACTTCTTCCCGATTGGCGATCGATTTCCTAAGTCATCGGAGATGAAACTTGAAAAGGGGAAAAATGAATTTTTTAAAGTTTAATCATTGGGGGTAAATGTGAGTTTTTTAAACTAAGAGGGGAAATTATATAAATTTTTTAAGTTTTAGGGTTTATGGATAAAATAACGATTTTATCTCTGCCTCTAACTGAAAATTTAGATAGTAGTTAACTTATGGGTGGATATTTGAGTTTTTTATCTGTCGTAAATGTGATTTTGAATTTTGACTAAAACTCAGGTGTGAAATTATCTTTTTCTTTTAACTATATTATAACATATCATATATATACTCAAATATAAATATATATAGTATTGCTCCTAAAATTTATAATTCACACATATTGAATATTTCAAAATTTAGGTAAATTTAAATAAGTTTAATTAATAAATCATTTATTTAAATTTGAAGGTTGAATTTGCGTAGGTAGCGCAATTATGTATATAATTTCTTCTGTTTTTTCTCTCTCCCGATATAAATATTAAAAAAAAAAAAAGGCTAAAAAGCTAGGGCACGTGTGTATATGGTCTGCCTCTGCCACAATGACATCTATCTACCTCATTGATTGGATAAGCATGGCACGTGATTTGCATCATCTCTTCTCTTCAACCAGTAACGCTACCTACCACCCAATAATTAATTAATAAATAAATTTTATATATATAAATAAATAAAATTATATGTATATATTTTTAATATGTATATATCATAATATAATAAAATGATTTTAAATTAATAATAAAATAATATTTAATTATATAATAATATATATGTATATAAAAAATATATATACTTATTATTGTTTTATATATATAATTAAAGATGTTAAAGGGGTTAAATCAATTTGAGATACGATTTGAATTCCTTTATTTTAGTCTGGCCAAGATAAACATAGCTCGTGGGTTTGGCCTTCAAGTCCACAAATAAGGTCAACCTATCATGATATAAAGGGGCTAAGCCGCTCTGAGATACGGTCTGAATTCCTTTATTTTTAGCCTAGCCTAGATAGGCACAACTCGTGAGTTCGGTCTTCAAGCCCACAGATCGGGTTGATCTATCGTGATATTATGTCTAAAATATTAAAAAATTAAAAAAAATTATAATATAAAAAATTATAAATTTTTATAAAAAGTAAAATTTTGGATTTAAAAAAAATAAATAGTTATATTCCTCTATATGTGAAATAATACGTATAAAAATGTAAATATAAAAGTGTCTTATATCTAAAAAAATACAATCAATTACTATAAATAAAAATTAAATAAAATATAAGTTTCAATCAAATTTAAGTTTTGAATTCTGTATTGACAAGATTAATCATAAAAATTCAATTTTTCTATTATAAATAAGTTTATTTTTTTAATCATAATTTAAAAAAATATAATTTTAAAAATACTAATTATTAAAAATTATTTTTTATTAAAATTAACAAGTTTGTTTGGTAAATGTCTAAAGGCTGTAAGGGTTGTATTACGAGTCTAATCGTTTTTATGGGATTGAAGATGATTGATTGATACTATTGCTTTTAAATCAGTCATAATCAATCAGCATGAGTCCTTATGGCAAAATCATGAGCCCGCTTGACACTTATCTACTTTTGTCGGTATTAATGAGTTTAGTTAATTTTTATGATAAAATTCAAAAAATTTAATTATATGGATTATAATTTTTAATTTTTTAAAAAATAAAAAATGTATTATTCTAAATTTAGTTAATTTTTTATTTTTATTTTATAAGAAATTAAATTTGAAAATCTAAAACGATTATCGGTAATCATTTGAATTGTATCAGATCAATGTGATTCTAATAAAAATCACATCAAAATAGTATGATTCTAATCTCTTTTTTCAAATTAGTTTATACGTTTTTATGAACTAATTGAAATTAACATTTATCTTTTGGCATAAGATGAGAAAAATCTCTTTTTTCAAATTTAAAATTAAACCCTTATCATTTTCGAATAATTTAAGTTAAAAATATAATTATTTCAAACTTATTTTACATTAAATAAGGAGTGTCTTCTAGTCATTATTTGGTATTGATTTAATGATGAATTCAAATCTAAGTACAAAAAATGACATATGATTGGGCTTTTATGGCTTAACTTCAAGCTTAAATGGATTTGTGATTGTAATAATAAATATATTATTTTTTATTTCAAGGTTTTATTTATAAAACTGTTATAATAAAATAGTAAAAAGATGTGTATTAAATATTAATAATAAGTAATAATTTATATAATAATGATAATATATTATTGATGTTATTTTGTTATTAATTTAAATTTATTCAAATACCTCATTATTATGACATAAATTAATACTAATTAATATATATATAGTTTTATTAACAAATAAAAATAAAAATAAAAATAAAAATAATTAAAATTAACAATAAAAAAGAAAAATGTTTTTTTTCTTACAGTTATATCCTAAGAAGACTAGTTGAGTTGAAATAAGTTGAATAGTACTTGGTACGAGCTTGACTCAATTACATATACACAATGTTCATGCTTGAGTTTAAGAAAAAAATGATTGATTTAAATTTGACTCAAAAAATTATATTTAAACCATTATAAAGTATTTATTTATTAATTATAATATATATTCAAAACTAATAAAAAAGATTGTACGGATATAAGTGCAAAATTTTGAACTTTTAGAGACTTATTGTATTGTACTCAAACCGAGTCATGAATTCACCAAAAACTAATATTAAGCTTAAGCTTAAATCAAGAACCAAACTCGAGCAACTTAAACTTGAGATTATCTCAATTTTTGTTGAGTTGAGACGTGTAGCTTTAGGCCCAATTAGGAGTGAATATGAACCGAACCAAGTTCAAACACCGTTTTATTAGAGTTTGACTTAAATGAATAATACTTTAGTTTAAGTTCATCAAACCCGTATTAAGGGTAGCTCAAGTATCACACAAAAAAAGGTGATTTAACTTGGTTTAATTCAAACTTGGCGCAAGTTAATAATTTAAATCCATAGTACAATTTTGGACTTAAGTTTATGATTTATTAATAAAATGACGATTTTTTAATTAATAATAGATAAAACGATATCGTTTTGATATTGTTTGATATCATTCAAATTGATTTACGAGTCAAATTCAAATTCAAATCAAACTTTGTTAGAAAACGATATCATTTTAATAATTGTTTGATATTATTTGAATTGAATTATGAGTAAAATTTAAATCGAATCAAACCATTTGACTTGTAAACTAGTCTTATTTAAAATTTTTTTTAGTTTGAGTTTGATTTAGTTTAAAAATAAGTTAATTATTTTAATTTAAATTCAATTCAAATTTAAATTAAATAAATTTAAATTGAATTCAAAACTAAACCAATTTGGTTTGGTGCCTACCCTATGCCCTACATAAAACATTCATTGAAACAATGACAAGTTGTCCAGATTGTTGAAGAAAACGAAATTACCAAACCTAACACCATGCTATGGCACGTGAGTGTTGGGTGCCAAATCTTTGGCTGCACGTGTGTCGTTTTGGTAGGTTTTGATTTTGGGCGTGCATTGGGTAGTAGTTGGTTGACGTTTTCTTGTAGGTTGGATTTGTTTTTCTTTTTAATTATTTTAAAATTCACCTGTTGGTGAAGCAGAATAGAACTCACGGTCCTACTCCACTCTCACCAACCACAAATTGAGGCAGCCACATCCTTATCGCTGAAAGGGTTGAAGTGGTTAACGTGTCAACGTCATAAGTATCCATATCAGCATCTTATATAGTATAAAATATATATTTTATACTATAATATAATATTTTAAAAAATAATACATATATTAATTTATATTAAATTAATACAATATAATATACATATTATAAGGTATAATATATATTATTAATATAAATCGTTACATATTTTAAAAAAATAATGATATAATAAATGTGTATATGTAAAATTTTAAATTTTTAAAAATATTTGTAATATTTTTTAAATTGATAATATGTCAATTAGAAATTTTATTAATTTATTAAAATTTATTATTATATTATTTAAAACCGTAATTATGATACAATACATCATCACGATATAAAAAATCAAATTTTTAATATATGATACGATATATGATTTGATTAACATGACTTACATATTGCAACATAAAAAAGATATTTCACTCATAATTATAACAAGAAAAATCTTTTACTATTTCTTTACCTAAAAATTAATCACTACGTTTTAATAAATATTTAAAATAACTCTTATTTATATAACTCAAAACCCAAAATCCTTAAGAACTAAAATTTTTAAATAAATGCATAAATGAAATATACAAATTTATGCATAAATAATGATATATCAATATGTGATTAAATAATTTTGAATTAGAGATAAAATAATATCTAATCATTGGTATACAAATTTACGTATTTTATTTATGCACATAGTACTACTCAACAATAATAACTTAAACATAAAAATTAAGAAGCCGCTATTGATTTGAAAAACATTATTCACTACTGTTCTTCTACTTTATTCTTTATATGATTTTTTTAATAACATTTTTTAAAAATTCGATTTTGAGCAAGAAAGTATAATTGATGTATTCAATAGTGAAAAAGTGTTTCTATGCTGAAATTTGGGTGGGAAATTGTTAATCACTCTAATTTAAATAATTTAAACTTGTAAGCGTTTTGAAGGAAGTTAAAGTTTCGTTAGATGAGCGTTATAAGAATATTGTATAGTTATATCTGGGTGGATCTCTTTCTTAATAGAATTGTAACGGTAATTTAAGAGAATATTTACCTTACGAGCTATAGAGTGGGAGTCCTATGGTCACTCATATTAATGTTATTAATAATAATATATGTAAAGGGCACTTGCCCATCTAAATGTTGATATGTTAACATTCATCCTTCTAATTTTAAATATAATAAAATTATATATACATATTTTTAGTATATAATTGAAATATATAAAATATATGTTATTATATGATTGAATGATTTTAAATTAAATATAAAATAATATTTAATTATATAATAAAAAATTATCGGTATATTTAAATTGTATATCAAAAAAATGTTTACATTTAATTACTTTTTTAACTATTGCATTACCGTTATAATCCACTTGACAAAACTTAGGTCAAATTTTTTTATCCTAATTTGTAAACCGAATAATTAGTCAAAGTCTCAAGGAAGTTCTGATCTAAATATATTAAACTATACATATATATATATATAGACTGTTGGAATGACTTTCTACCCGACAATTGCTGGCGTGAGGACAAAAAATAAAAAAATTTATCTATTAAACAATCGGAAAAGATGTAAAATTTACACGTAAAATCCAAAATTTTCTTAATTAATTATTTTTTATAAAAACCAATCAAGAAGATAGAGAAGGAATTGCGAATTGTGCTCGAATCCTCAAGATGAAGATGAGATTTTGAGTCACTGTTGTATAAGTTTGATTAGTGTATCTTGAATTTATTTGTTTAACAGATAAGAGACTCCTGTTAAATGGGAAAAAGTTGTACCCTCTTGCCCTTATTGCCTTGCTCACATGTTTCCTTTTGGCGGTAATGTTAGTTACGTTTCACGTTTCTCATCTCTACTCCGGTATGAATTTTCATTTCATTTAATTACTTTTTTCTTTTTCATTTTTCTCGGAAACCAAGCAGAAAATTATATACCAAACTTTTTCTTTTTCTCTTATTTTAGGTACTGATTTGTACGAATTGTTTGTATTGACTCTGGATATCATACTTTTTAAAGTTTTCTTCTCTCCGTTTTCGAAATATTATTGGAAATGGAGCTCGAGAGTTTCAAGTTTCGAGACTTTGAATGTATTTGTTTTTTTTGTTGTTGCAAATTTCTCTGTCTGTTTCTGGAGAATTTGATGGTTCATCTATTTTCTTTCAGTTTTCTCGGCAACCAAACAGACATGAGACAACTATTTCTTTTATAATTTTTAAGTTTACCTTTCTGTTTTTGGATCTTGATTAATTAAATGACACGTGTAGTTGTAGTAACGAATTTTTTGTTTTGCAGCGTAGCCGTTACTGAGGCCAGTTTTTCCGCGAGAATCCATAATATCGGGCTCCTTGTTTTGTTTTGAGTGAAAACAAGAAACGATGAAGACAATGTGTAGTCCAGTTCTGCAGATTAATGCAGCTGTTAGCTTGGAGAAACCAACGGTTCATGGATTTAATCCAAAGGGGAAGAAAGAAGACGGCCTACTGGTAGCGAATTTGAATTCGAAAAGCCGCAAAAAGTTCAATTTGGTACTTTCAAACAGTTTGAAGGAGTGTAATGGTAATTTCCTTTTTTAATTTTTTTGTTCGTCGATTCGTTAAAATTTGTTTTCTTTTTCTCAGGCTATGTAGTTTGATGAGAAATAACTTTGGCCAGTGGAAATAGCATGTTGCTTTTATTGATTTTTTTTTTTTGGGTTGTTATCTTGTTTTGAAGTTTGTACACTGGACACAGGAAATTCTTGTGCTTCTTTGGATGGAAATTGGTTTTTGAAGGTACAGCTTGCTAATATTGGCCTTTTAAATATTGACAGTACTAAAATTTCCTTTCATATTTATGATAGATTTTGTTACATTTCTGGAAGTAGAAATAACCTAGTCTTTGACAATGATTTTAAGCTTTATCTTAATTGCAGCATAAGGGAAAAGAGGTTGCTTCGTGCTTAAATGATCGGTGTATATTTCTTGTCGGTTAGTTTTTTTTTTTTTTTTAATTTTTCAATACATTTTATTTTACTGAATCTTGTTGAGATTTTATGTAAATTACTCGTAACTGAGCTCCATCGGAAGTGAAATTCAGGAATGATGGGTTCAGGTAAAACAACTGTCGGCAAAGTTTTGTCAGAAGCACTTGGGTATTCTTTTGTTGATAGGTTAGTATCTCTATTTTCTCAATTCGATTTTATTTGCTGTCCACTTACGTGAAGAGAGAGGTGGTTGAAGGCCATCTTGTAAATCAGAGATCAACATATAAAAGTTGTGTCTGTATCTGTTGATGAGCTGAGCCCATCAGAAACCTATATATAAATCAATAGATTCAATTTATCTGCAGGCCAATGGAATTATTCCCACCCAAAGATGGCTGCATTTACAAGTTTTCACTCTTTCATTTAAAAAAAACTTTTTTATGAGTTGTTAAGTTTATTAATTTTAGAAACAAAATCATTATTTTACTTGTAATATTAAAAATAAATTAAAATTTTATTTTTTTCTCCTAAACCCTAAAAATTAATAATTTCCCTTATAGATCAAGTTTTAAAAAATAACATTTTTCCCTTATAATTTAGTTTTCAATTTTCAACGTCATTGCCAATAACCTCTCCCTCTGACAGTTTCTCTCTCCTCATCTCTCCCTTAAGTTGGTGTCGTTCCAAGTTGGAAAGATGAAGATCTCATCTTCCCAAAAGAAGACAAGTGCCTTGTCTTCGTCTTTGCGACTTGGAACGATGTTTATCGAAGGGAGAGATGAGGATAGAGAGGCCATTGGAGGGATATAAAGTGTTGGGAGGGAGAGGCCGTCGATGATGACGTCAGAGATGGCACTGAAGATTGAAAAGTAAACCCTAGGGTGAAAAATGTGATTTTTTAAAACTTGGCCTAATAGTGAAATTGTTAGTTTTTATGGTTTAGGGGGGAAGAGATAAAATTTTAAAACCAATAGATTTAGTTAATTTTAACCCGTATAAGTGGGTAAAAAGTTTTTTAAAGTTAAAATGTGAGAATTTGGGAAGCAATAATCTTTAGGTGGGAGTAAGTCGTTCGGCCTTATCTTTATTCCAATGACCAGGATGGGCCCTTTTGAGTCCACTTCGTGATTTCAACCCAAAGGGAGTATAAGCTCCCACGACTTGTCACCAACTTAGCGTCTGAATCTGTTAAATGTTATAATTTGTATATAGATTATTTTGTGCCAATCATGTGTAAGAAAGTAGAACAGTGATAAAAAGATCTGTTTTAGTTCGTTTATCCTATACGCTTAAATTAATACTCAAGCTAAGATGCTGTGATGATATGTACATGTTGGTGCTAAATTTACGCATTTACAAATAATTGAGACTTATTAGGCAGGGATTTTGTTGCAAATTTTAGTAACATAGATTTGCGTTGTTTATGAGGTATTCCAGTGATAAGTACGTGGAACAAGTTGTGGGTGCAGCTTCTGTGACTGAAATATTTAATGAGTGGGGCGAGGCTTACTTCAGAGATAATGAGGTAAGTCTATCTGTTGCTGTATCCCCTTTTTTATATCTGTTTTTCTCATTTTCCAGATTAATTTTTTCCTGCAACTTTGTTATCAATTTTGTAGCAGTTTTAACAAATCTCCTTTCACTTGTCAATAGGGAGCTTTTCAGTTATAGATCTTTTGCTCTCTCTTTATCTGTATTAACACAATATTAAATAGGCCAAAAGACTTGTTCTCATGTAAGGTATAGTGAAATTTTAAGTCTTATTTTTTAATTTTTAAAAACTTAAATACTCATCAATGAGTAAATTTATGTTAAAATTCATAATTAAACTTAAGGGCAAAATTGTTATTTAACAAAAAATTTAAAAAACTAAAGTTTTATCACATTTTCTGCCTTAATTTGAAAACTAACAATTTACTTCAATCCAAAGTTTGAAAATTGACAATTTTCCCCCAAAGGTTTTCTCTCCTTCTCACCGGTGATTGATTTCTTCTTGATCATCACCCAACCTTCCTTCCTTCGTTGGAGATGGAGCCGTCTTCGACGAAGAAGGAAAGAAAAAGGCGATAGTCAAGGGAGAAGGACGGAGGACAGTTGACGGCTAGAGACAATAAATCATTGTCTGAGAGAAGAGGAAAAAACTTTAGGGGAAAAATTGTCACTTTTCAAACTTTGGGGTGGGGGGGATGCCAGTTTTTAAACTTGTGTAATAAATGATAGTTTTATCCTTATTTAACAAAAATTTGCTCATGGGTGGGTATTTGAGTTTTTGAAAGTTAAAGAATGAGACTTGGGATTCTACTATTCTTTTGGCCTATTAAATATGATGGCATATCAAAACATTTTTAACCGTATTGATTGTCTGGACCAGTTAATGTTTCATTTCAGCATCACACTTATAAGCATTTGCCAATAATATCATGATTACTAGATTTAGTGGAGCAAGCAAAGTAATGGTTTCTGCTTTATATTACAGAGTGAGGCATTGCGGACATTGTCCTTGATGCCCCAACAAGTTGTTGCCACTGGTGGTGGTGCTGTGATTCGTCCTATCAACTGGTACAGTTTGCTTGATACACGAATTCTTGTATCTGGACAGCAAAATGAAGTAGGCTGGATGACTATTTTTTAAATTCAGGGTATACATGAAGCAGGGAATCACTGTCTATCTAAATGTACCTCTGGATGCCTTGGCAAGGAGAATTGCTGCTGTTGGAACTGACTCTCGCCCTCTTTTGCACTTCGATTCAGGAGATCCTTATATAAAGGTAGCATAGATTCTTCCCATTAAACCATCCCAGTAGCTTCCGATTTATATCTGATAACATTAAGATGAGGATCTAAAAAGCTGTTATTGGCTTTGACAGTCTCTTGAACTTGCTGCAGGCGTTTATGGGTCTGTTCACTATGTCAAAAAAGAGATCTGATTCGTATTCCAATGCTGATGTTACTGTATCGCTTCTAGGTATGTTTCCATTTATACATTACATATGGGGCATATCATCTCTATGCGTGCACAATTACGTTTTTGTGTCATGAATCTTCTCTCCCAACTACAACACCTCTATGCAATATTGTATGTGTATACTTTTGAATATATAATTTAGTATATAACTAACATATTATCATATGATTGGATGTTATTTTATTTTTAATTTAAAATTATCTAATTACATCATTTATATATTTAATTGTTTAATTAAAAATATGTAAATATAGTTTTTTTATTTTGTTCACCTCCACACTTTTGTCCATAGTCTCTTGTTAATTGAGCAGCGAAACTTTTCTTAAATCACATTCCTAGAGATTCATACAAGGGGAGCAATTTCACAACCTCTCAAAGTTTCGTTTCCTACTAGTTATCGAGTCTGAAATTTTGAATGCTTCTATGCATACAGCTTAGAATCCATTAATCTAGATAACTATTACATATTAGAAAAGCTGAGGCTCCTAAATTCATCAGGATTTCTTCTATTTTTTAGATCTGGCAGACAGCTTGGCTCTTGAAGATGTGTCGGATCTCACACCGGCAGACATAGCAGCCGAGGTCAAACTCATGATCTTTGCTTGAAATTGAATAGAAGTACAGCAAATAAAATTTGATTTATGAATCTTATTATTTTCCTAAATTTGACCTTGAATTCTTGCAGGTCCTCGTAGAAATTGAGAAATATATATCGGGCGAAAATAAGAGGTCCAACCAAATTTTCCCTTAAACCAATTTATTAATTTTTTAAGTTTCCAAAAGCTCATATCATTTTTATATGTGCATTTACAGGAGGTGCCTCTGTTTAAGATGTTGATTATTGTACAAAAGAATAAAGACAATGACAAAAATGCTACTCTATTATTTTATTTTATCGGGAAATCTCCAAAAAACCAGCCAAGGGTTTCAAAATTTACTATTAGTAAATTTGTTCCGAGATTTCATTTTTGTGAAAAGAAAGGTCACGTACTACCAAAATGTTTCAAGCTAAAAGTGCAAGTTAAAAATTATGTTCAGAAGTTAAATGACTTGTTTAATTCTTCTTTGAATAAACTTCTTAGCGTAAAATTTGTGTGGAAACAAAAGAAAATGTTAAATCTTTTATTGCTCTTATTTCATTGTTTGCATAGCAAGATAATGTTTGGTATTTTGATAGTAGTTGCTCTAGGCACATGGCAGGAAATAAATCACTTCTTTCGAACATCAAATCTTGTCAAAAGGATCATGTCACATATGGTGATTGTAAATGAGGAAAGATTTTAGGCAAAAGATCTAATAATATTCTGGTAGGTTTAGTGATCTATTTAAAACATCAATTATGCAATGGAATAAACATGAAAAACAAAAATACTAGGCCACAAAATCATACCCACGGATCGAGGGAATGTTATGCATATAATAAAAATAAGTTTTTGGATTCAAACTTACATTAGGAGGCTCTACCTTGTAGGATTCTGCCCTGAATTCATTTTTGATACTTTAACAACTCTCTACAAGGTAAAAGAGCCTCTACTCATCCATATGGAGATAATCACAAACACAAATTCTTGTGAAGGTTGTTGAGAAGCCCTTGCAATTACTAGCTCTCAATATTTTAGGGTGAATAAAAATTATTGAATTGAGAGAAAAATTATCTTTTCTCCTAAGGGTAGACGTTGTAGGATTGGAAACTAAATACAAAAACGTATGCACTTGGATCAAGGGGTTATTATACATGCAATAAGAATGTTAAAAACCACAATACTTGTGTTTGATGACTTCTTCTCTTTGAATTCATCTTGAATCCATCCCAAATGAAAATTGCTTCCTTTATTGTTCCAAGGCCTATATATCAACATGGGAACACATTGCTAGCCTGTGTTATGAAGGTAAGTGTATGATGGAGAGAAATGAGAGTAAATTTGAAAGAAAAAAAAGTTTTTCTCCCTATGTAAAAATTGACAAGAATGAGAATGGTTTCTTGGGTTATGAAAAAGTGTGAATTTATATCATAACCCTAGTAGTCTCCTTATATACTCAACCTTGTCAATAGGTATTTAAACATTTGACCCAATACCTTAATTGATATTAATTGGGTATATAAATGTTTTAATATTTATTTTTAAATATTTTAAAAGATATTTTTAGAGATATAAATTCAACAATTTTGGGATAAGTTGAGGTGATTCACTCTTTGTGTATTATTTCCCAATATTTCAAGTCGTAACAAACAACCTCTTATGTGTGTGACTCATAAGTTCTTTAATATGCTAACAATAAATAAAAATCATAATTAATATACAATTAAGCATCTTTTTATTCATAGACCATGACGACTTTTAGTAAGGTATCATAATTATCTAACATATAAAAAATTAGTATTAATTGACGTAACCTTTCAATGGTATGATTACTATATAATCGAATTCTTTTATCATTCTGATATCTCATCAAGTCCAAAGAGTGTACATAGTGTCTACCTCAATTCTCTTGACTTCTTGATTTGGCTTTTAAGGCAATGATTAGGTATCATTGGATACGAGTATCGATCCTAATCTACATTAAGACCACAGATTTCATTAGTCACTGTCGTCTATCAAATAACACTACGAGATTTTTTTTATAGTCAGGAGTAATCAATCCTTTATTGATTCAATAAAGCTTTGTTACACTTTTTAATATAGTCAACCATCACATTGATAGCCTTTAGAAAAAGGATCATATACACTACTATTTACAACATGTTTTAGTTATCTTAAGTCTAAAGATCATATGCACTACTGTTTATTAGACGATTTATTACACAAACACTAGAGCTAATAACCTATATGGAATATTCTTGACAACTTAATTTGATGGACATGCAATTACTGTTAGGAATTTTCAGGTTGTTGGAATTCGCTGAGTAGTGAAATACAATTAAAAATTTCAAACAAGACCCAAAAACTCCCATGGAAGATTATGTTTGAGGAAACATTATCATAAAACATGTTAGAACATACATATGGTATTCTAAGAACATGATATTGCGTTTGAAGGCTTTTTGGTCTTTTCATGGCTGTAAGTATGAACCCACCACGAGGTAGCACCTTAGTATCCATGCGAAACACGGATGGACTGAAGCCTAAAACTAGTCACATGAGGTGGCTAAGGCTTTATGAATGGGTTAGGTATTCAGATGAATAGGTGTTTGTCTATGAAATAGGGAAAGAGTTTTAAAACTATGAAATTTGTTTAGTATTTATAGAACATGATGAATAACCATTCATCCTTGATCCTTATCCCATAGGATCCATGATTTATTTGAATTTTAGGCACAAATTTAGATGAAACTTGAATGAAGTTTTATCCTAATTTGTGTCACCATAAATAGACGTTCATAGCCTATGAATGGTTGTTCATGGTCAAGGAAAGTCAAATTGGATTGATTTAATCCTATTGGATAATCTAGTCCATTCATAGTTCGATCTCTATTTGAATGCCCTAAGATTATTAACAAACAATCCAATAACTCTAGAGTTTGAATCAATTCTTATATACATGTGAATGTGTGACCCATAAGTTTTTTATCAAACCGATAGTGTCTAAACTCGAGTCGAATATAAACGCAGACTAACATTGACCTTTAGCAAGACATCATGACCACTCGACTAATTGAGTGTTAGGGAAAACTCTAGGCTTTGTCAATTCCTTGCTTACGTATAATACGATCTCTTTGTCAATCGATATCTATCAAAGCTGAGACACAAATACATGTTTATCTTAGTAATTCCTTGATATGAACTAATACATATTAATAATCGAATGACTTGGATCGAGCTTTGACCAAATCTCAATGTGGCTATAGATTTAAGTGGCCATTGATGGCCTTTAGTATCTTTATTTGAGATATCTTTTCTCGTACTCGAGAGTGATGAATCCTCTATTGATCCACTATAGCCTCTATACAAATCTCAGTATAGCCAATCACCGCCTTCATAGTTATCCCAACTATGACAACATGTTAGATGACACAAACCATACCAATCTTTGTATAAGATAGTCCGGTGGCCTCAAGTCTAAGGATTACATATACTTGTGAGTTAAATAATTTATTCTAAAATATCCAAAATTTTGGTCAAGGGTAAATGTGCTTTGTTAGAAAGGGTCAAGCCAAAATATTCTTTTGTGAAGACTTATGGGGTTATATGTAATTGTGTACAAGTATGGGGTTTAAAGGAAATTTCCTTAATTCATTAAATAAAGCCATTAAGCTTTCTTTTCTTTTACAAGAAGAAATAGAAGCACAACGAGAGAAAGAGAAAATAGAGAAAGAGAATGAGAGAAAGAAAGAGAAAAGAAGAAATGAGAGAATAGAAAGAGAAAAGAAAAAGAAAGAGAAGACAGAGAAAAGGAAACGGATGGAAAAATATCGATAGGATATTTAATTTTCATTCAATTCACTTTAGGGTTTAATTTTATTATTCAAATTAGGAATTTCCAAAATTCTAAATATGTTACTTCGAATTGGTGTGAATAGGTGAGGAAGGAGGAAGATTTGCAGGAAATTTCAACACCGACTTTAGGCCTACTCAAATCTATAAGTGGGAAACAAAATTTTGAACTATAATTTTTTTTATGCAAATTTATATTTTTATTTTAAATCCTTGACAAATGGTATTATGGATTTTATGAAATCTCTTATAAATCAATGGAAATTTTATGCATATTGTTGATTATGGTTTTGGGTAATGGTAGAGTTGAAGGCCACTTAAATTCAATATTGTGTATTATTATAGATTCTGAATGTTAATGTAATTTATACTGTATGTGTGGTTGGGAAGTTAAAGTTATTAAATTTTGTTAAGGTCTAATTGAAATTTCTGAATATTTAAGTTATTGATTTTTTTTTTTTTTGTAGTTGTAAATCTAAAAAATATTTTGTTCAGGTTTATAGGGGACTAAAATTTCTTAATGTTATTTGAATTTATATTTTATGAGGTTGTATAGTTGAAGAATATATGATTTAATTTTATGAATGACTGAAATTACTAAATACATTGTTTATTGATATTGCATGTGGCTGTAAAACTGAAAGATATTTAGTTCAGTTTTATGGGAGACTGAAATTGCCAATATTATTTGAATTTATATTTTGTGAGGCTGCATAGTTGAAGTTTATATAATTCAGTTTCATCGATGATTGAAATTGTTGAATAAATTATTTATTGATGTTGTGCGTGACTATAGAGCTGAAGAATCTTAATTCAATGATAAATATAAGTGTGTGGTTGGCTTAATTAAGTGATTGTTGAATGCTATTAAATTGGTGTTGTAGTTAGATGTAGATTTGAATGTAGTTAATTTAGTATAGTGACATCATGGTTATCTAATGATGATTATTCTAAATTCTATTATTGAGTTATTGTATTATAAATATAGTATGATAGTCCTTCCTCGCTTTGCTTGTGTAGGGGATGCCTACTAAGTATGACAAATTTCTTCTTGAGAATATTAGTAGTGGTGTACAACTCAAGTTATTATTTTGGTGAGAGGCTCAAAATAAATAAAGAAATAAATATAAAGTTCTCGATAATCAACTTTTTAATTTAAATATGATTTTCTCTAAGCATATTTTATCATTCGTGCGATGTTTGTTTCATTAAATTTTAATTTAGGATATTGAATATGCATAGAACCATTGACAATTTTGTTGTCATGAGTATGTTACTAAATTAAAAATCTAGAAGTAGTTATAACTTGGTTTAGTTGTAATTGCAGTTTGAAATTTTATTTGAGATGTTATAGTCATTTTTTTTCAATAAGAATTTCAGTATTAGTTCAAATACAATGTTTCCTAATAAAAATTTAATTTTCAACAATAAATTATTTTATTTCAATGGTGATGATTCAAATTGTTAGAAATTTAACATCATGGGTTGGTTAATATGTTATGAATTGTATATATTTCCTTCATATATGCATTCAGTTATTCTAGAATTGTTTTATAATTGTCAACTCACTGAGCTTTTAGCTTATCCTTATAGAATTTTTCCCTTTTAGGATATCTCTAGGATTGTGCTAACCAGTGACTCTGCTCAAGGTTGTGCCACGATATAGTATCTTTAATAGGTGCCTCATTTTGCTTATGTTATATGGATCATTTTGAGAACTCATGTAATTATTGAAAGGCCATAGGCCTAACTAAAAACTTATTCTCATGGAAATCAAGATGTTTTTGTGTGTAATTATCATAAGGTCGAAGACCTAGATATGATGTTATAATTAAAAGTTATATATACGTGTGTTGTAGAAAATATTTTAAACAATTTAATAGGATGTGTCTCGACCTTTTGAGTTTTATAAGAGTGTTAGGATATTATGGGATTAGTTAGTCGGGATGGGTCCTATCAACTTGGTATCAAAGCCTAGATTTCAGATTCTACAAGCATTTTATGAAACATACACATGAGTTTGTTCTAAAGTAAATTTAATTGCATTTTTTGGACATTAATATGATATGATGTGGCCAACCTTGTATGAGACCTATTGGAGATTTCTTAACTCAAGTTGTAAGAAGAGAAAATGAACTTAGAGATGAAGTAATATGAGAGTCAGTCAACCATAGAATAGATTCTCAAGTACCACCTGTAGATTTAGTTGCACATACTGTTATTCTTAAGACAAAGTTGCATCTTGATGGTTCTTTACACAAATTGAAAGCTGGACTTTTATTTAAAGGGTTTTAGCAAACACCTGGAGTTATTATTTTGAAATTATAGTCTAGTATTAAAACTCATAACCATTAGAATAATCATCACAGTGGCAGTGTCATATGACTAGCCTATTTTTCAAATTGATATTTTGTGTTAACAAAAAAGCTTAATGTTGTGCTTGTTGATTTAGACAAGCACACTAATGCTTGCAAATTAGTAAAGGTCTTTTATGGATTAAAATAGGCTTCTAGAGCCTAGCAAGAGAAATAGAGAAGAGCTTTATTATATAAATTGTTTATAAATTTAGTTTCATATAGTAATCTCTTTATTTTTCACAACTTGAGTAGTTGAGGATCTATGTGTTCATATATTTGGATGATATTTTGTTGGTTGGAAATTGATGCAAAGTTTATTAATAAGTTAGTAATTGATTTAAATAGTCTGTTTATACTTAAGAGACTATGGCAACTGAATTTTTTCTTAGGGTTGAAGTAGTAGAAATGTAGATGATATGCCTCAAACTTGGAAAAAAAAAAGGTTTTAACGTATATTGAAGGCTTTATAAACTATGGTATCTTGTTTAAACCGGCTCAATCTTTCAAAATAGACACTTATGTTAATGCTTATTAGGATGTAACCTAGTGTAATGGTGTTCTAGAATATTAAAGGTTGTCTCATTATCATTAACTAAGTTTGAATATAGTGCTCTTAGCCAAGTTTTTACTAAAATTACATGGATAGGACATCTACTGAAGAAGTTAAAGTTGCATGTGTTAGTCTTGTTGTTGTTTGGTGTGATAATATGAGTGCTGGTGTATTGCTGTTAATGCTTTGTTTCATAGTAAGATAAAGTATATGAAAATCAATGTACACTTTATTAGAGCACAAATAATTACTAGAGTACTTGAAGTTTAACATGTTCTAACAAAATTTGAAGTAGTAACTATTCTACTAAGCCCTTATCAACTGCTAGATTTTTGTCTTAAGAGAAAAGCTTAATGTTAGGCTTTATGGAAAAGAATAGGTGCAAAATGTAGAGGAAGACGGTAGCTTGTCCTAAAGTGCTTTTTCAGGGAGAATGTTTTGTTATTTTGCTTTATTGTTCTGTGATGCAATTTCAAGGATGAGTTTTTGTGTTTATGATGTTATAGAGTACATTTTCATGAGGATTCTCATTTTTGTTTTGAATTAAGAAGTCTAATAGGTGTAAGAATCAATGTTTGATGAAAGTAACCCAAATTTGAAGAAAGAAGAACGTAGGTTTAAGGAAAGAGTAAACAAAAATAAAAGAAAATGAAAGGGAAATGAAAACCTAATGATACTTTCTCCAGGTTTGATTACACACCCACATTCATTATGAAATGAATAACGAAACACCAGGGGTGGTTTGTTCACCAAAGGCTTGCGTATGTTACCTTAGAAGCAAAATTCCAAAGTGGTTTGGCTTAAAAAGATAATGAAACTTTTATAGAGTTTCCAGCAAGTTGGCTCATAGATGACTTAATTGGTTTTGCTCTATCTGCTGTTGTATCATTACAAGACTATCAATAATTAAGAATTTTTTGAGTTGGATTTTGTCTGACTATTAACATAGATAATTTCCATTGGGTGTTCATGTGAACTAGATGGGTTTAAGGGTGAGGTTATTGAGTTAGATCATGTATTTGTAGATTATGATTATAGTATCATGTCCTTAGAATTACTTACACTCAATTTGAATAATTAAGGTATGATTGTGTTCTTTATTAAAAATAGCCATACTTGATTGCAAGTGAAAAAAAAAGAAGTGTGGAGTGACTTTGTTATATGCTAAAGATGATGATTTAAGAAAAGATAGACTGAGTTTATTAAAGATTATGATTGCTCAACCAATTACCATTCTAGCAAGGTCAATGTTTTTACAGATACATTTTGTAGGAAATGTCAAGGTGCTATAACACGTATGAAGGTGAAACCTTATTCTTTGTTCACTGAATTGAAAACCTTAAAGACTAAGCTGAGCATTATTAATTTAAGAGTATTATTAACCAACCTTCAAATGCAACCTCGTCTTAATTAATTGAATTCGTGAAATGTAGCATTTAGACCCCCATCTAGTGAAATTGAAAAATGAAGTGGGTAATGAATTGCGAGCTTATTTTTATAGTAAATGAGGACAAAATGCTAATGATAGGGAACACAAATTGTGTACTAGAATATAAAGAGTTAAGGAGAGAATTTTGAAGAGGCTCATACTTTAGTTTATGCCTTGCATCTAAGTAGTACCAAGATATATCATACCTTGAAGGAACATTATTAGTGGTCAGGAATGAAAATAGAGATTGTATAATTTGTTTTTAGATGTTTAGTGTGCCAACAAGTCAAAATTAAACATAAAATACTAGTTAGACTCAACAACCCTTCCCTATTCCTCAATGGAAATGAGAGCATATTACCATAGATTTTGTGTTAAACCTCTTTCATACTAAGAATGACCATGTTAGCGTTTGGTCATTTGGATCATCTAACAAAGTTAGCTCACTTTTTGTTAATTAAAGCCATACATTCACTTGATAAGTTGTCAAGTATTTATGTCGCAGAAATTATATGTCTCCATGGTACTTTAATATCTATAGTATCGGACAAAGATCCTAGATTTACTTTTTAATTTTGGCCAAGTTTACAAAATGCCTTGGGTATGAAGTTGAAATTTAGCATAGCCTTCTACTTGCAAATAGATGGGTAATCAAAAAGAACCATTAAAACATTATAAGATATGTTAAAGGCTTGTGTGATGAAGTTCAGGGGAAGTTAGGATAATTACTTGCTTTTAGCAGAATTTGCCTACAATAATAATTATCAAAGCGAATATAAGAATGCTTCTGTATGAAGCCTTATATGGTAAAAAGTGTATAACTCTACTGTGTTGGAATCAAATAGGTAAGAAGGTATTGTTAGGCCCTAAGATTATGCAAGACACCAATGAGAATTAATCTTGTCTAAGAAAGACTAAGAATAGCTCAAGTAGACATAAAAACTATGTTGATAAGCGTAAAAGAGAATTGGAGTTCCAAGTTAGTGAAAAAGGTGTTTCTCCGAGTTTCACCCTAAAAGGATATACTAAGATTTGGGAAATGAGATAAATTTAGCCCAAGATATATTGGCCCATATAAGACTCTTGAAAGAGTAAGTGTTGTTGCATATTGATTGACTTTACCATTTGAATTATCTAAGATCCATAATATTTTTCATGTTTCCATGCTTCGCAAATATGTGTTTGATTCCTCTTATGTTCTTCAATAACAACTGATTCAATTAAAGAGAATCTAAGTTACCAAGAAAGGCCAAAAAGGATTATTGATGAGAAATAGCAAGTACTTCACATTAGAACCATTCCTTAGGTTAAGGTACAATGGGAAAATCACTTGGTAGAAGAAACAACTTAGGAACGCGAAGAGGACATATAAGTTCTACTATAAAATTTAAGATCTTTTATAAAAGCTATCTTAGCTTAATTATGATAATAGACAATTATTACTCCAACAATATCGTTTTATATACTCGAATTCACGAAGAATCTTCTTAACCAAACAATTTTTTGCATAATGATTGAACATACTATATACTTGGCTTCTGTGCATGTCTATCTCTTACTGCTCTATGATATGACGCCCTTTTGGAGTAAGAAATCAGTATAAATTGATTTGCGTTATTCTATATTACTTTCCCAACTGATATTTGAATATCCAATCAAATGCAAAATTGATCCTTGATAACATAAATAATGATCCACAACACCCTTAGATATTTCAATATCTTTTTGTTAGCCTTTCAGTATCCTTTTTCAAGATTTGACTAATATCGACTAACCAACTCGACAATAAAACTAAATGTCTAGGTATGTACACACCATAGTATACATAAGACATCCGATGACATTTGAATATGGTATTTTTGACATTTCTCTTCTTTCATCCTGAGTTTTGGAACACATTTCTCATCTCAATAATTCATCATTTGACACAAGAGTATTAACAGGTTTGCAATTAAGTATATTGAATCATTCTAGAATCTTTTGAAGATAATGCTCTTAGGATAGAGTTAAAAGTTTTTTTTGAATGGTCTCTCTTGATATTAATCCTAATATATAATTTGCCACACTTATATCCTTCATATCAAAATTCATAGACAATTATCCTTTAATAGTTATCACATACTTCAAATCGTTTCCAACTATTAACACATCATTTATGTATAAAGATAGAATTACAAATTTGTCATTAGACTTCATCATATAAGCGCAGTGGTCTTGTTTAATCAATTTAAATTCATAAGACATTATAATCTTATGAAAAGTCAAGTACTATTGTTTAGATAACTATTTTAGGTCATATGTCAATCTTTAAAGCTTGCATATTTTGTGCTTCTGACCTATAACAATGAAATCTACTAGTTATTTCATTTGGATTTCTTCATCAAGCTCTCCACTAAGGAAAATTGTCTTGACATTCATCTTATACAACTCTAAATTCAAATGTGTTACTATAACTAGAATTAAATAGATTAAAGTAATCTTATAACTGGCAAAATTGTTTTTCATAATTTATATCTTCTTATTGAATATAATCTTTTACTACAAAACGAGTTTTATATTTGACTATTGAGCCTTCCACTTTATGTTTGATTTAGGGAATCCATTTGTTCCCAATAGGTTTCTAACCCAATGATATGTCAACCAAACTCCAAACTTCAAACTTGGTTTATTTTCATGGATTCCATCTTTTCTTCCAATGCATCTTGCTATTTTTCCTTATCAAGGGGATGAGACAACTTCTTTTATGTTTTTAGGTTTTTCATCATCTTGAAGAGTGTCAGTGAAAACCTTATTTCAAAACATTGCTAGGGTACTTTTAAATGTCCACTCTTATGCAATTAAGGATCATCATTCCCTCTATCTAAAATAGATTGTAGCTTAATTTCACTACTCCTACTAGGTTGAGATAGATGAGGTAAGCAATTAAAGATCATAGTTGTCACTATCCAAAATATAACAAAACTTAATCTCATTTGCTCTCATTGTTTAGAACATGTAAAGATACTACCTCTTGAGACTCAACTAATGGTTGCTAAGGTGTACCTATCCTTATTTTTCTTTCATCTTATATAGATGAAAATCTTTATCAATATCATCCTTATTAGGAAAAACATCCTTTATGAATGTAGCATCTCTTGATATAATTTCAGTTAATCTTCTAGCAAAATTCTCTTTAGTGAATATTTATCCTTTAGAGTGTTCACCGTATCTTATAAAGAGAAATTTTTGTCCTATCAATCCTTAGTTTTTCAAACTTATTGGAAGAGTTATGAATATTTGCTACATAACTCATAGAGAGTGGAAGTAACTGATTTAGAAAGCATTTGGTTAAGTACGTAGGTAGTAGTTAATGTCACATCACCCCAAAGTAATATTGGAAGATTTGCCTACGCCATTATTAACCTAATCATTTTCAATAGAGTTCAATTTCTCCTCTTCGCTATACCATTTTGTTATGAAGTTCTTGGAATTATTGGTTGTCTTACGATTCCTTTTCATTATATAGTTTTTTGAACTTTTCAAACAAATACTCAAGACTTCAGTCAATTCTTAAAGCCTTTATCCTGTTGTCTTATTGATTCTCAACCTTATTTGTATATTGTCTAAAATAGTTTACTGCTTTTGACTTATAAGAGATCAAACAAACAAGATTGAATCGAGTATAGTCGTTTTTAAAAGTAATAAAATATGAGACACCATATCTAACTTTACATTTATAGGACCACATAAATTTGAGTATATATGAATTGCAAAGGAAGTTAAACTCTTATTATCTTTGCCAAATGGTTTTTTACTACATTTCAGCTAGGCAACACTCATATGTAGGCAGTTCAAGTTTTGTGAAAGGTTCTAATAAATCTTCACAGGCCAATTTATTCATTTTATCTTGACTAATGTGCTTTAATCTAACATGCCATTTATTTGCATTCACATCCATACCTTCAAGAGTAACAAATAATGAAAAATTAATATTATCATTATCATAATGAAAGGTGTCCATACCTATAAAACCATTCATCAATAAACCAAATCCACATAAATAATTATTATTATATATTTTGACAAAGCTCATAGAGAAATTCAAATTATATCATAGCTTAAGTAGAACAAATACTGTGACCAAGATTTGTCAAATATCTAGAGCATATTGGACTTCATGTAGGTATAAGATTGAGCCACCTTGCAAAACTAATTTGCACATATCTATCCCTTTTACTTCAACCCTTGTGTTGTTTCCTACATAAATTTATTAGGTTGAAATTTGACAACATTCCACAAAAAGCTCCTCTATCATGAGCTATATGGTTTGTGACTATTGAGCCTATAATTCACATAAAATAAGAATCAGTCAATTGTTTAGTATTGGAAACTAACATTTCATCACTTTAGAATGAGACAATATTTTTTTTAGCTCCAAGCATTCAAAGGCAATACAACCTTTGTTGCTATCATTGCAACATGTCATGTTGGTTTTGTCTCTTCTTCCAATACGTTTGCCACTATTTCATTTTGATTTCTTATTTTTGTTTTTTAATCCTTATACGATCTCATTTCCTTTCTTAGACTTGTGCTATTTATGTTTGAACCCATAAAACCTATTGGAACTTTACAACTTATGCACGATCACGTGGTCTAACTACCTTAAGACGCTTGTCTTTTAGCATAATGTGGAGAGTGATATCAACGAAAGTCTTTATCTTCTCATTGTTCATAATTATTAGAAAGAAATCATTTTTCAACATGTTGTTCATTTGTCAGGTTGTACCTGACTGACTTTAGTTCCATAATCATATTTGACATGTCCCTCAAATGCTATTTTATTGACTTTTTGGAGACCTTCTTATATGTATCAAATTTGACAATTGACTGCCTCAATTTGGGGGCTATAATTCCTCCAAACTTTTCTTTCAAAACCTTCTTTATGATGTGTGCAATTGATAATTACTAATACTCATATACTAGATTGTCATTCATAGAACTGGTCAAGATATCACATGAAGTGAGTTTTTCTTTTTACATAAGTGACATGCATCCACATCATGTTTGTGTAAGAGACTATTCAAATTTTTATCCTCAGTTAGTTGTGGCTCTTCCATAACTTGATTTATGGCTTCCGAGTCCTCTTGCTTATTTAAGATATAGTGCATTTTTAAATGTCATATTTTATAATTATCCCCATTCAGTCTCTCATCCTAATTTAAATCAGCTATGATAATCAAGGATGCCATGGTTAATTAGATCACAAAGATATATCAGACACAACATTAACTACTATAATTAAATGCACATCAATTATCATAATTGTGCATTAAAAAATTAAAATATCTTACATAGGACACAAAATCAAAAGTTTATTATGTTTCCAATCATTTTTCATGACTCAAATGTTTAATATTTTAAAAATTTAATCCAATTGTACAAATATTAATTTTGGATGAGAATTTTATTAAATCCTATTAATATCAGAATTCTCATATTTAATAATTATAATATGTGATACAACAAATACAACACTGTTATGACTAGGTCCATATCCTTACCTCGTATAAATCTTTGAGTCACTTTATTCATGATGAAGTCTCTATTTTATTTGCAATAAGTCAAATATCTTGCATTTTATTGATTTGGGAATAATAATAAAATGGTGGATTTTCTCACATGCATTACTATGCGTTACTCTTTAGCAAGCTATAATGCATCCACATAATCCCAAAAGTTTTTCATATTCTTGTCCCGAATGAGATTATTTAATACGGGGTTCCAATGGTCAGACTATATATCATCTATTTTCCAAACTAAAAGTATGCGACTCCTTTATAAGTCTAAATATTTATTATATATATAGTCCCAACATGTACCAATAAATTATCAAATGGTCATATCTTATACTAAATGTGATGGCCTTTAGTTAATATGCTTGCATGATTTAGAAACATGTGTTTTGAAACACCGATACATTTTGCATGAATTGGAATGAGGTATTACATGCTTTTACACACCGTATGACCAATTAGATTAGTTCCACGCATTGATATGAGCATCAAATAGTTGTCACACGTTGGAGGGGAGCCTTCACATACTCTCACAAGCCAAAAACATGGTCTCACATGCCTTCACATGCCAGAATAAGATTACATACATCGCCACTTGTTGGAACTCATCCATATGCATTGCCATGCACCTTTTAAGCACTTTCACGTGTCAAAGGACATGTTTTTTACTGATCATTGACTGTCATTGTTGATTGGTCAAATGTTGATTGGTTACAGGTTAATGAATCCTATGTGCATTGATCGATTCGGTTTGGCTAAGTTGATTTGATGGGTTGACTTATTGATCAATGGGTTTTGGGCAACCTATTGACCAAATAAGTAAGGCAAACAAGTTTCCCTAACTCGATTGCAAATTGTATTGTCGCAAAGAACTCTAAAATAGTCTCCATTCAAAACAAACTTAGGATTAATGATACAAATATGTTTGTTGAGTTCCTTCCAATAGAGTTAAAGAGAGATCATTTAGCATTGCCACCTGTACATAGGGAACAAACCCATCCTTACCCATTTGTAGACATTACTAACTACAGTGAAGACTTTGATGCAAATGAGCCTTCTTATCTCTTATTGAGTGTATGAGGATGAGTGTCACTAGAGTGATGATGATGATAATAGACACAATAAAAGAGAAGAGGACAATAACCATTCAATTAGGGTTGAAAGGGTATATAGTGATGTTGGGGTGTTATCAAATAATAAAGTTGATAGTGAAGATGAGGATTCAATGGCTTCTAATGTTGAGAATGATGTTGCTACTAGAGTGTCTATTGTATGAGTTCTTGAGAGATTTAGAGCTTGTCATCTTCATAAGTGACAAACAGAAAAGGTTGATGAATGCTTTAGAAACTTACTATCCAATTACAAGAAGTAGACATTGTGTAAAGCATGTGTATGCCAACTTCAGAAAGAATTTCTCTAGTATACACTTAAGAACTTGTTTTAGTTTGTATTTAAAGCAACAAATAAGATAGACTTTTAGGATACTTTAACAAAGGTGACAAAAGTAGATGAGAAAACTAACAAATGGATAATGAACAATGAGCCTAATCAATTTTCTTGATTTGACATTGATATAAATGCCAAATATGATCATATAACCAAAAATATGTTTGAAACATTCAATAGTTGGTTAGAAGAGAACATAAAGTTGCCAATACTCAGTATGTTAGAGATATATAAAAGAAGGATTATGATGAGGTTACAAAAGAGGTTAAAGGCTAGGAATGAGTAGGTAACCCCATTGCATCCTTTAGTTCTTCTAAGACTGAATAAAAATATTGAGGTAGTAAGGAATGTTAGGATTTTGCATGTTAGGTTGAAAGAGTTTAAAGTTTTTGATATGACATTTATACCCAACAAAAGTTATTGCTTGAATTTGGACAAGAAGTTTTATGATTGTTACATGTGGCAACTATCTAGACTACCCTGCCAGTATGTTGTTCGTGCCATTTTGCATATGAATTATTTTGATTTTAGAGAGTTTGTAGATGAGAGGTTGAGAATACTAGCCTATATGAGGACATATAGAGCCATGATTCACCTAGTTCATAATCAGAAAAGTTGGGTAAATGAAAATAGAAAGCAACTTCAACCACTATCTAGACACTCTAGGCCTAGTAGGCCAAAAAAGGCAAAGAGGAAGGATAGTGTGTGCCATGAGTTGGGACACAACAAAAGGTCATGTAAAAATAATCCTAACAATGCCAATAGAGTTATGCTAAAGGTAAAATCTCCAACTCAACTTTTACATTCATTAGTTTACTTTTTCCTTTTTAATATTCCTTTTAACTTTTTCAAATAGAGAAGGACAATTGTTAACATGACAAGTCAATATGGGAGGTCATAATTCACAATAAGTCAATTTGGGATCTCACAATGCATAACAACTTAATCTAGGAGGTCATGGTGCACACCATCTCAGTCTAGAAGAGCACAGTATGTAACTTCCCAATCTGGCAGGTCACAAAATGTAACATCCTCATCCAGAAAACCTGATAAACCAAGTTTTTATTTATGTGAACATCTCCTTCTTTCTATTTTTTTAATTTCTCAACTAAAGGTTTCATAATTGTCAAATGACCAAGTTGAAATTTTCAATTTTTTTCCCTAGGTTCCTAAAATCATTAAATCCATGAAGTCTGCATCTGTCCAATCTGGAGAAGGAGGGTTTTAGTCAAGTGAGGAGGAAATTACTTTTTAGTTTGAACATAAATTTTTTGTTGATTTTCTGAGTTGTGGATATTGATTTTGTTTTTGTGGTGGTGTATATGTGTTTAGTTCTCAGAACTGGGATTGAGTTGTTGATTGGTTTTGTATTCTATTGGTATAAATGTGTTTAGTTTTTAGAACTTAGATGTTGTTTAACTTATTTTCTGTTCAATATATATGAAGTTCAAGTGTGCTTGTATGGTTTTGGTGGTGGTGTAAATTTGTTTAGCAATTGCTACAT
The DNA here is from genome assembly GCF_011075055.1 of Mangifera indica. NCBI lineage: Eukaryota > Viridiplantae > Streptophyta > Magnoliopsida > Sapindales > Anacardiaceae > Mangifera > Mangifera indica. Next base: position 5,315,556 of record NC_058155.1, on the reverse strand, counting down.
TTTTAGTTCATAAATAGGCTGCATAGATAGTTCCTAATTGTCTGCTTGTCTGGGTTATGCATTTTGTCAACTTTACATGCACTTAATTGATAGAATTTTTGTTAATGTTTTATTTTACTGAGTTCGAATATTAATCAGAGATTTGGATCGATTTTCAGTCAAGAATTGCACAAGAACCATATAATAAACCATACACAAATCAACATACCAAATTTACTTAGTTCGGGTTCAAAAGATTAGAACCTTACATCCAAGGCAGAGGAATCCTCTAGCAAATCCACTAATTAATAAGAAAAATAGTACAACTTACAGATTGAAAAACCAATCTAGCATTACAAAAACAAACGGAAATGAATCCAGGCTTGCCGACTCAAATCCTTCGTAAACCTGAGCACCACAACGACCTTGTACACTGACTCAAGAGTTTAGACAACTAGATCTCAGAAAATATAGTGGGTTTATGCATTTTTTATAAACCCTAGCAGAGAAGATATGAGGAACCAGAGAGAAAAAATATTTACACCCAAAGGCACCCTATTTTTTCTTCTAAGAAACAACCAACAAAAAATGTCTTTCTTTTTTTTATCTCAATAAACCAACTAATGGTTTATATCTATTAGTTAAAAGACTTAATCAAGCAAAGACAAAACTGCCCCTGGACAATAACTATAGCCCAAACTTTGCTCAAACTTTTGCTCCTAATTACAAAACTGCCATTAGTTTTTATGTCAGATTCACAATTTTCATATGGAAATTCTTTCTCTTAAAATTGATAGTTTGCATACAGCTAGACTGCATTTGAAATTTTCATATGGAATTGACATAAGATATAAACACTACAGGTTTCATGCAAATTTACAGAATTCTCAATTCATAGATTTCATCATGTTAACTAAAATGTTATGGAAAATCAAATAGCAAGTTTGATTCCATATTATCATATTCATCAACAAATTCACAAAACTAAAACTAAATCAATAATCAGTGCAAATTAATTCACAAAACCTAAGCCATTGCAGACAAACACAATATACAAAAATTCTTCATTACATAATAAGGGTAAAATCGTAATTTCATGTTTAACTATAAATCCAAAATTTTTTAATAATAAGGGAATTAACGTCATTTTACTCATTAGGGGTAAAATTGACATTTTATGCTTACTCTAATGAAAGGCATTAACAAAGTTGACTTAAGGGTGGGAGTTTGATTTTTCATAGTTACAGGTGGAAAATAGGTTTGCACCAAACCTGGGATGGGAAATAGTAATTTGGCCTCCGGTTGAATATTTCCAATAAACATCACTAGGCCAATGGAGCAATGCTTGTCAGGAATATCCAATTTCGTGTGCAAAATTTTCAATTTGGGCGTATCTACTCCTATTCTTGCTGATGCCGCCTTTGTAATGTGTTTTTCTTAAAACCCATTAACATTTCGAGAAATTATATTAAGTGGTATCATTGTAATCCTTAAATTTAAAATACCACTTTTGGCTAGTTAAACAAGAAATCACACAATTCAATTTACCGAAAGATTTTTTGATGAAATTTTCCTCATTGACAAATTCAATAGCATTCATGCAAAACTCATACATCCAATTTGAAATATTAATTGGACACGTGGTTTTATAACATATTGCCTTTTCAAAGGAATTGAAGAGAGGAGAGGTAAGTTTTAGCTTTTGAAAGTTGTTTGAAGTCTCTTATTTTGAGTATATCTAGGTAAAATGTTAACTAATTTGCTTTTTACGTTATAGGTTGTAGCTAACGTAGATTTAGCTTATATTTCACTGGATAGGTTGAAAATGTTTGATCTAGGCATAAAAATGGGTATTGGTTTATGGTAGACATGCTGGGCAAATTTGGTTGGACTCCAAAATATGTTTGCTTGAGACCAATAACATTCCTAAAACTAAGAAACAAAATGAAATTGTTCAAATTAAGAATGGCACAAATCTTCAGCCAATTAACAAGAAATGAGATAATTTCTAACAATTTCACCAAACACATAGATTAAGACATATATTTGATATTCGTGGAATCTGTTTTTTTATTTTATTTTAAGTTCAATATCATTAGAATTAGTAGAATAACTGTAATTATAATCTAAACTTTGTGTTTTGATTAATAAAGGAAAGTTATCTTTTAGATGAAAATCAAAATGAAAAATTAGGTTTTTCAATTTACAGTGTGTTTAAATTTTGAACAATACTATGAATATATATATATTTTATATATAATTTAGATACACAAATAATATATCATCATATGATTAAATGCTACTTTAACTTTAATTAAAGATTATCAAATTAAATGATGACAAATCTTTTATGTATTTAAATTATGTATAAAAAAGCATAAGCATTGTTTTATTGTTCAATTTATGGTGTAATGATTTGTTGAAATATGGTTAAAGATTATTTCAAAGGAATTACTAGGCCTATTGAGCTATATTTATAAGGAATGTCCAATTCAATATACAAAATGTTTGATTTCAGTGTGTATAATTTTTTCTTACAGTAAAATTATATGTACATACTATTAAATAAAGAGTTGATATGTCACCACGTGATTAAATGATTTTAAATTAAACATAAAATAATATTTAATCACATAATAACATATTATTTGTGTATCTAACTGTGTACCCATAACATTGCTATTTTTTTTCTTAAAATCCATTTACGATTATTGAGAAATTATAATAAGTGACACTATTTTAACCCCTCAATTGAAAACAACACTTTGGGAAGTTAAACAAAAAATCACACAATTAATTTTAACATAAGATCTTCTTAGGAAATTTTCCCTATTGACAAATCCAATAGTAGTAACGCAAAGCTCATACTTTCAATCTGAAATCCCAATTTGACACTTGATTTTATGATCTCAAGCAATTTCATTTTTCACAAATTTAGTGATCTATTGGCTTATTAAACGATTTGAACAGAAGAGATGTAAGTTTTGGTATTTTAATAGTTGCTTGAAATTTATGATTTTCTGTATGTTGAATATATCTAGGAAATATGTTAATGAAGTTATTTTTTTTCAATTTAATGGTTGTTATTATAGTTGATTTAGCCTATACTTCACTGGATATGTTGAAAATGTCTGGTTTAGGCATACTATGCATACACACTAAGGGGTTGACTCATTGACTAGATTTGGTTAGATTCAACTTAAGTAGGTTTCTTTGCAACCAATAATATAATGTATTTTATTCTCTATCACTTTTATGAAATCCTGATTTACTTGATACAGTAGTTATGAGTTTGGTTATTATGTTTCAGGTTTATCTGTCTAATCAATCTGAGTAAAATTTTTTGTTACAAAAAAAAAAAAAACGTGTTTCAAATCACCTAATACCAAGAATTCAAACACTCTAAAATTTAAGTGATTATCACAAAATAAAATTGTTCAAATCAAGAATGTCACTAATCTTTAGCTATTCAAAGGAAATGGGAAAATTGTTTTCAATATTTAACTTGTTCCCTAAAATTTCCAATTCAATTATAGTGAATTTTTAACTTCTTCACCAACCATAGAAATAAAGAATTATATTTGATACGTGTGAGAGTTTTTATTATAAATTTTAATATCATTAGAATTAGTAAAATAAACATAAATAGAATTTGATTATGTTTGCTAAAATTTTGTGTTTAGATTAACAAAGGAAAACTATCTTCCAAATGAAATCAAAATGGAAACAATTTGTTTTTTCAATTTTTAGTGTGTTTAGATTTTTGAGTAATGTTTTGTTGAAATATGCTAAAACGGTTCTAGACCCATTGGGCTATATTTGTTAGGAATATCCAATTTCATGTGCAAATTTATAAAGGGAAATTGAAATTTTTACCCTCATTTGGGCACACGTATATATTTATACCATACTTTTTACACTTTAAATATTTTTGTCACTTTCTATGATAGGATGTCAAAAGTGTCATTATCTTCAACCTTGAAAAATCAAAACAAAGTTTATAGTATTATTTGCTTTTAATGCACTATAGAGAGAGAACATGTATAGATATTTAGTATCAGTATTTGAAACAAGATTTATATATATATGTTAGATAAAATCAAGTGAATTTAAAATTGTTAAGTCTAAATTTTTTAGATTAAATGTACGAAAATTGTAAACTCAGTGGATCTTATCTGTCAAAATTTTGGTTGACATCAATATCATATTAAAACAGTACATGAAAAAATAATCTAAGAAACCACCAATAAAGAGCATGCACTGAAGTACTTGGTGTTAAATATGCAAAGAATACATCAATATATATATATATATATATATATATATATATATATATATATATATATATATATATATATATATATATCCCAATTCAATTTAATTCTATTGGAATTCAATTAAGTAAATAAAAATATTGCAGTTTTAACAATTTTGTTAATTAGCCAATTGGTGCAATTTTAAAAATGAAAAAAATGTCAAGAAACTAATTTTGGCTAGAAAGGTTATTTTGGAAGGGAGGTTGGCGTTGCCAACCCCATTATTGTTTGAAATTTGCTTAAAATTATTTTTTTATACACAAAGGGGTTGGCTCAATTTACATTAAGGGGTTGGCGCCAACCTCTTCAATTTTTACATTAAGGGGTTGGCGTCGCTAACCCCTTTAGTCAGCTTTTTGGCTAAAAGGGGTTGACAATGCCAACCCCTTTATTTTTTATAACATAGGTTGGCATTGTCAACCCGTTCTTCGTCTGAAAATTTTTCAGATCATAATTTTTGTATTTTTTGACCATCAATACAATATTAAACAATATTATAACAACCTTAAACAATTAAAACAATATGAAATAAAAACATTAAACAATCTAACATGAAATTACAACAAAATTAAATTTAACATGAATCTACCATACATTATTTGATTTCAATTATTCATAAAGAAAACACATAACATATGAGTTTGAATCAAGACTGACCTGAGTGTGGATGATTTTGCTATGAAATCTTTGCAAAAAAAGTTAATTCTCTAAATAAATCTATCAATATTCGTTTCTCTCTCCTTGTGTCCAATTTGAATTTTTTATAATAGCTTTCTCACAGGTTTTATTGTTCAATCACATGTGTTATTTGTTGAAGAAGTGTTTTTCCCATGCTGGAGAGATTCCTTCCTCATTGGAAGGCTGAAAAAAAAGATTCTCTCTTTCTGTATGTAGGAGTTACATCAATAGGGGTATTTTGGAAAAATAAAATACTATTGTGATATTTTTGTTTAAGCTTTGAGATGGGTGCTATATATGTATATACGATTAAAAAAAAAGGTAAAAATTTCAATTTCTCATTTATAAATGTGGGTGTTTCTACACCTACTCTTATAGATACCACTTTTGTAGTATCTTGTTAAAGAAGATCAATATTACATGTACATAATTCAAGTACACAAAATGAATAATAAATTATATGTCATCATGTAACTGGGTGTTATTTTATTCTTGATTCAAAATCATCCAATCACATGATGACACGTCATTTATATACTCATTTATATATTCAAACTGTATATATATAGTTTTATTATTTTCTTAAAATCTACTACTGTTTGCTAAGAAATTAAATTCAATGGCACTATTTTAACCCTTAAAACGAGAAGTGAAACAATTTTGGAGGTCAAACAAGAAATTGTTGAAAATAAAATTGAAAAGGGTAACAAGAAAGAGATAACACAAGCAGAAATAAAATCTTTGCAGATGCTTTTTATTAAAAAATAGCTGGTCGATTAAGAAACAATGTGAAGTGCCTATATATATATATAAGCCTAAAACAAATAAACCAAGGCTTTCGGATCACTTTGTCACTAACGAAGGTCCACTACAGCCACTGTCGTATTATTAGCAACAATACCCACTACGTAATTGACTAAAACAAACTAGAAACTACTAAGCTAAAAACCTGATTAACCTTTGAATCACATCTCAACACTCCCCTTTGATTCAAAGTTGCAGACACCAAGCAATCCTCTGAAGTAGCAAAATTTCTCCTTTGATAAAGCCTTCATAAATATGTTAACCAACTACTCGTCAGTGCTATAATACTTCAAGGCTATCTCCTCCTTTGTAATAAGGTCATGAATGAAATGGTGACATAGCTTGATATGTTTTGTTCTACTGTGAAATGTTGGATTCTTTGTCATGGAGATCGTTGCTTTGTTGTCACAAAATATCTTCATTGGTCTTTCTTGTTCTTGTTAAAGTTCAGCCAATACTTTCCTTAGCCAAATGGCTTGTCAAGCTGCTGAAGTTGTTGCCATATACTCAGCTTTTGAGGTCGACAACGCCACCGTTGCTTGCTTCTTTGAGCTCCAAGCGATCATTCTTTATCCTAGAGTGAAAACATTAGCTAAAATGCTTCGTTAATCATTCAATGAACTTGCCTAATCACTATATGTGAACCCACATAATCTAAAATTGAAAGCTTTAAAGTACCAAATTCCATACTCCATAGTCCAACAATATAAAGCAAGACCCACTTTGTTGCTCCATTATGAACCTTGGAAGGTTGAAGCATAATCTTAGAAATAACACCAACAGGAAATACAATATCAGGTCAGGTGTGCGTTAAATAAATAAAGCCTCTAACCAAGCTTCTGAACTTCTTAGCATCTGTCATTTCTACTTCATCTTCATGCTACAATTTTTCATTAATATTCATTGGTGTAGTTGCAAGCTTGCAATTAAACATGCCAATTTTACTGAGGAGGTCCTTGACATATTTCCTTTGTGAAATAAAAATTCCTTTTTCAACTTGATAGACTTCAAGGCCAAGGAAATAATGCAATAAACCCATATCCGACATCTCAAATTCATTCATCATTTCAAACTTAAACTCATCCATAAGAGAACTAGAGGAACTAGTGTAAATGATATCATCAACATAAAGACAAACAATGATGAAATCATTTTTACCTTCCTTTTTCACATACAAGGTGGACTCATTCTCACTTCTCATGAACTTCTCTTTCTTAAAATACCCATTGATCTTGCTATGCCAAGCTCGTGGAGCCTACTTCAATCCATATAACATCTTTTTCAACTTGTACACCTTTGTTTCATTGCCCTCTTTTATGAAACCTTCAGGTTGTGCTACATAGACCTCTTCTTGTAAATCTCCATTAAGGAATGCTAACTTGACATCAAATTGATAAACAGGCCATTGCAGTTATGTAGCCAAATCTAGAACAAGTCTTACCATTTCAAATCGAGCTACTGGAAAAAAAGTTTCTTCGAAATCAATACCATATTGTCTGCACATATCTTTTCGCCATAAGACGAGCTTTGTGTTTTTGTATGCTTCTATCTGCAACAAATTTTGTCTTGAACACCCACTTCAAACCAATTGCATTTTTGTGTTCCAATAAGTCAACCATCTCATATGTTTTATTCTTTTCGATAACATTCATCTCTTCCACCATTGTTTTCTGCCACTCTTCTTTTTTAGTTGTTTCTTTATAATTTATAGGGTCTGAAACAATAAGAGCAAACTGATAAGATACATATATATAAGTCAAAGATCTATACTTCTTTGGTAGTGTCTTATCTGAAGACTCTTCAAGAGTTGTGGATAAAGAATTTCTACTTGGTGTTGTTAAAGTTGATGAGCTTGTTGATGTTGTAGTGGGTGTACTTGTAGGAGTTGGTTCTTGTCTTTTATCTGAAGAGATTTCAATAGGCATATGAATCTCTTATTGTACTTGTTCTTTACCCTAATACTAGCTTACATTTTCATCAAATACTACATCCCTACTAATTGAAATCTTGCCACTAAGAGGGTTATACAATCTATATGCTTCGGATTGAGTATAATAACCAATAAAAATGTATTTTTAGGATTTTTCATCAAGCTTTTGACGAACTTGAGAATTTACCAAAGCATAAGCAACATACCTAAAGACTTGTAAATAACTTACAAATGGTCTCCTTCCATGCCAAGCTTCATATGGAGTTTGATTCATGACAACCTTTGTTAGTGAGAGATTCAGCACATAGATAGATGTTGCTACAACTTCTGCCCAAAAGTGGTTTAAAAGTCCCCTTGTTTGTAACATGCTTCTTGTCATCTCCATAATGGTTCGATTTTTTCACTCAGTAACACCATTTTGCTCTGGAGTGTAAAGAGTTGTTAACTTCCTATGGATGCCATTTTCTTCGTAAAACAAATTAAATTCTTTGGACATGAACTTTCCACCTTATTTGTGCAAAGAACTTTGATATGGCAATCACTTTGCTTTTCTACCATAACCTTAAATTTTTGGAACTTTTCAAAAGTTTCTGACTTGCTTTTCAAAAAATAAACCTAGCTTATATGACTATAATCATCAGTAAATAGCAAGAAATAATGACTCCCTCCCAAGGACTCAGTTTACATAGGCCCACATAAATCTGCATGAATTAATTCTAGACATTTTGAAGCTCTCCAAGCTTTTCCAATAGGAAATGACTTCCTAATTTGTTTTCCATAAATACACCTTCACATAAATCAATAGAGCCAATTTTTGATAGTCCGTGAATCATACTTTTATCACTTAGCAATTTTAGACCCTTAATGTTCAAATGCCTGTACTTCAAATGCCATAGCTTTGAGTCATCCTTTGCACTTGCAGCGAGAGCAAAATTCTCCATGTTAGAAACATCCAATGGGAACATCTTGTTTGAAGTCATGTTGATATGAACCTTTTGGCCTGATTTCTTATTTTTAATGACACATGTATTATCATCAAATAAAACGGAATATCCACCCACTATCAATTGTCCAACACTCAATAAATTGTATCCTAAATCATGTACAAATTGAACGTTGTTTAACACTTTTACATTGCCATGGTTAATGTCAAATCCTACCGTGCCTTTTCTTTCAACTTGCATTTCCTTTTTGTCGCCAAGCTGCACCTTTATCTTTTGCGTCTCATCAAGCTCTTGGAATAGAGATTTGGTGCTTATCATATGGTTCGAACAACCGTTGTCTACAAACCACAAATCACTTGGTTTATAGTTAGTATCAATACAAGCCATAAAAAGGTTGTTTTCTTCTTCATTTTCTGCTGCAAAATTAATTTTCTGATTTTTGTACCAATAATAAGCTTTTATATGCTCGTATCCCTTGCAATGATAACATTAAATGTCACGCTTTGTGTTTCCTTGCTCATTAGACTACTTTTACCCTTCATTCCTTCCTTTGCCTCTGCCGTTACAGTGACCATGACCACGACCGCGATATCCTCCTCTTTCTTGACCTCTACTTGCTAAATGGTCATTTTTTCCATGTTTGGTGGTTGTCTCCTTCACTTGAAATGCCTTATTTTCTTTCTTTTCAAGTGATCTATTGATTTTTTACTCATGAGCTTAAAGAGATCCCATCAATTCATTAACAGAAAGAATTGCCAAATCTTTAGCTTCTTCTATAGTAGCTACCACATGGTCAAATTTTGGAGTCAAACTTCTCAATACTTTTGCAACGATCGTCTCATCTGAAATTTGCTCATTTTAGGAGCGCATTTGACTGACTAGTGCCATGCTCTTGACAAAAAATCAATAATTGATTCATCATTCTTCATAACCAAAGTTTCAAACTCACGTCGCAATGATTGCAATCTCACTACTATGACTTTTGAACCACCTTGGAATTCCTTTTGTAGAATTGACCATGCTTCCTTTCATGTGGTTGCCGCTACAATTCGTGAGAAAATAATCTCATAAACTGCTTGCTGGATAATGAACAATGCTTTGGCATCCCTCTCCTTGGTTTCTTTCAAACGTGCCTCCTCTTCTTCATTAGGTTCTAATATATCAATGAACCTATACTCCACCAAGTCCCACAGCGCCTGTGATCTAAGCAATGTCTTTATCTTAATGCTCCACTACTCATACTTCTCACCATTGAAAATCGGTATGAGTGACTGAAAGGAAGAAAACCCAACTGTTGCCATTAATCTCTCTATATCACTCTTCAAACTAAAAAATAACACTCTCTCTCTTGTTTCTCTTAAATGCCTAATAGACCAAAGCCTCATGTATTTTTACTCTTTTGCCCAAAAGACCAAAACCTGCTCTGATACCAAATTTGTTGAAAATAAAATTAAAAAGGGTAACAAGAAAGAGATAACACAGGCAGAAATAAAATCTTTGCAGATGCTTTTTATTAAAAACTAGCTGGTCGATTCTGAAACTACGTGAAGTGCCTATATATATATATATATATATATATATATATATATATATATATATATATATATATATATATATGAGCTTAAAACAAATAAACCAAGGCTTTTGGATCACTCCGTCACTAACCAAGGTCCACTACAGCCACTACCGTATTATTAACAACAATACCCACTACGTAATTGACTAAAACAAACTGGAAACTACTAAGCAAAAACCCAGTCAACCTTTGAATCACATCTCAACAGAAATCTCACAATTCAATTCAATAGAAGATTTTATGATGAAATTCTCCTAGTTGAAAAATCAAATAACATTAATGCAAAACTTACACTTCCAATCTGAAATCCCAACTGGAGACTTGAGTTTATGATCTAGAGCACTGGCTAAGAGAGCATCAAAGATTCATTTCATCCGACCTACATATTCATGAACACTGAGTGATATTTTTCATGGTTTGAAGTGTACTCCTTAGATGCATATGGCTGAACATCAAAGATTTAAGTAGATGTTAAACATTTAACCATATGGTTGAACATTAATTTAGAAATGGAGGCAAGAAGACAACTCATGAATAACCTATCAGACTTCTTCTAAACAAAATATTGCATATTTCACTATTTTATAGGATCAAAACCAAATTCATTCTTAGTTTAAACAAAAGAAAAAGGGTAGGGCATAAGACCTACTAAATGTTCTTCGAATTCGTGAGCTCCAACTGAAAAACAATACTTGTGCACACTAATATCTGTAGTTACTTCAGTTAACTTATGATTTTTGGCCTACAAATTTGGGAAGGATAAATTCTAGTTAGTGTTATTGCTTGAGAGACTGGCAATCCTAAAGAAAAACCTTTCTCAGGAGTATTCAAGGAACTCGAGTAATAGAAAGAAATTAGCAATCTATGTTATTGTCTCGAGCTTTGATGCTATAAAAGCTAAAAAAGAGAAGCGAAGTAAAGGAAAATATTTTGTGAACTTAATGAAATACCTCAAATTTGTTTAAAAATAGTCCAAAGAGCTTTTACATACATTGTTATAATCTACGTTAGCAATCTATATGCCTTTGATTCCTGAGGGTGAATAATTTTTAAAAACAAACACATTTGAACATTGTTACAACCATTGGATTTGATCTTAGAAAACAAAAGAAGAACGAACATTAAGTATTTTGGAAGGACGAAGATCAATGCTAGAACAAATCCTTAGCATAGTATCTCAATAACAATTGTTTGGTTTACAAGATGCCACCGTTTCTTTAAGTCTTTAAGACACAACTTCAACAAACACCAACTAACGGCGATTATTTGCTGGCTATTGTTCTCTTTTAGCTGCCTGCCGTTTGTGTGAACTCTACTATTCTGAAGTGCCAATTCATGAGAGGTGTTTAGTTGTGGCTTCAGCAAATATTCTTAATCAAAGGGTAGTATAAGAATCTGCTTCTGTGGTCTGTTCCTGATGGCTGGGTTGATGCCTTTCTGTTTCAGGTGTGTGCATTTTGCTACTTGATACTGTTGGCTGGGCTTTGATTGTTGTCTTTGGTGTCATGCCTTGGCTGGTTGAGTTGGTGTCATGTTTATTTCAAGATCAGATTGAAATGTCTAGTACCCTCCTGTTATTGAGGCGATTATTGGTTATGGTTTGTAATAGGGAGGGGTTTGCTTGTTGGCTTGTGTTGACTTGTATTTAGAAGATTTCTGCTATCCTTGTGGGATGAGCTTAGTTTGTTTCTTGTACCCCCTTTTTTCAGGTGTTTTAATGTATATGTATACTTACAAAAAAAGAAACACCAACTAACGTTCTCTTACCAGAAAGACCCAACTCTGTAGAATTTAGCATTCTTCACATACATCTACATTATAGCTAGATTTGTCTAATACATGAAATCCTCTAAATTTACGGAAATATGATTAAAGTGTTTAATTTTGTTATTTGACCAAAAAAAAAAAAAAAAAAGTGATCTTAACTTCCCTTGCATGTTACAAATACCCTTATATTTGAACTTGAAAGTTTATTAAAGTTGTTACATACATAACTATCCAAAGAAAAATGATGGCTCATAAAAGAACTAACTATCCAAAGAAAAAGTGCTCCAAATACCATTATATTTGAACTTGAAAGGTTACTAAAGTTGCTGCATAAATAATTACCTAATAACAACAATCGATCCACGTTGAAGCAAATCATGAGGTACAACACTAATGGATATGATAAGCCTCGTGAAATCAATGATTTCAAAGAACTAGCATTTTCATCTACATGCGATCAAAGGATCCCATCAAATATCTTCCCTTGCATGTTACAATGAGTAATTTAACGTTTATCTAGGTTTTCCATAGAAACCGGATTTATAAAATTGAAGCAATCTGTAATGACAATATTGGTGGCTTTCAAGCAAAGAGAACATTGCACTTGCTTATGTAGGTAATCGCCATGCAAAAGATTATAATAATGCTTCAGGTTTGGATGGTTTGAATACGAGGATGGCAAACATACACAATGATGAAAGTGTTGGAATTATGACTCCAGTACAAATAATCCTTATGGGTAATTCAACTGAACTAGGATCAAGACTAGTATCAATGGCTATGAGGTTTTATAATAGTAACAAACATGGGGTATGCATTTTGTCATTAATAATTATTCCATGAGATACCATTTCTATCGGCTTCAGTGAAATTATATGGGTTGAATGATTTATAATTTGAAACAAAAAACAAGAGATATATTAGGTTGCCTAGGATAATGACATATTAATAAGCACAAGGTTGCAAGATCTAATAATAACTATATTGAGACCATGTTCAAGAACTTAAAGAACTGCAAATAGGGAGTGGTAACAATGAGGATGAAACTAACTAATATTTTTGAAATCACAAAGATCCAAGAGTAACAAACCTAAGTTAGAGATCATTTCCTCGCTAATCATAGAAATGCATCTGTTAGAGTGGTTGGCTTTAATGTATTGCCTATGTTTGATATGGTAAGAAGAATATGGTCCTAAGACTATAGAAGATGATGTGCTCCAAGAATTAAAGATAGGCATATCCTAAGATAAAGTGTAGAGAGAAAAAGAGTACTCCTTGAATTGTTTAAGAAAAATATACGAGGATTCTTTTGCCAAACTGCCTGCATATTATCATATGCTTGAGTGCTCTCACCTTAAGATGGTGATTGACGTTGTTGAAGAGGAAAATTGGTTTCAAATGTTTTTCATGGCAATCAGGTTTGCCATAAGAGGACTTCAATATGTTAGACCTATCATTGCAATCGTCGTTACACATCTAAAAGGAAAGTAAGCAGTTCAATTTTTTGTGGCGACATGCAAGGATGGGGATGAGCAAATATTTCCTTTGGCTTTTGGGGTTGGTGATGGGGAGTCCAATGTGACTTGGAAGTGATACTTATGAAAACTTAAAGGTGTTATAGGGGAAGCTAAAGTATTGGTGATTGAATCTGAATCTTTTGTTCCTATTTCCTTTCCTAATGTTTTCCATGAGGCTTGTATCTACCACATTCACATGGACATGAGAGCCAAATGGAAGGATAATAAGGGTTTATGTAAGATGTCCTTTGAGACAACTTAAAATTAGAGAGTTAATTAATTATGAATCTATTATAAAAGTGTGGTCAATGCATCCTTGAAAGTACATATTGATGAGAGAATAAAATTAGAATATAAAGATTGGTATAATTTAGTTTCAATCATTCAGATTTAATGTTATGACTATAAATCTTGTCAAATCTATGAACTCCTTCATTAAGGCAACACCAAACATCTGATATGTTTGATTATAGAAATTTTTGAGTATTACAAAAAAATGGTTCTATGAGTGATGAACGAAGGTCTTTGTGGTTTCTTATCATTGACTAAGTGGACTGACTAATGAGGAGACAGTTAATGGAATGAAAGATCTTTACGGGTGAAACAAATCAATTTGAATTTATATGAGGTTTCACATTAAAGAAATATTTGGTTGTCAATATGGAAACAACAAATGCATGTATCAGACGTTCGAGTTTTGATTATGTAGCAGAGGGTCAATATGCTATCAATTGTATTCATCTTTGGTGCCTTTAACAATAAACAATGGAATCATACATTGTTATTTTACATCCTTGAAATTGATGTCCAAAATTGCCCAATAAGATGCTCTTATCTTTTAGTAAGCAAACCTAGACATGCAAAGAATTCAATATAAGTTCAAACTGATTTAACATAATAATAAAAACAAATTCCAAATGCTTTTGCTGTTGGAGGCGTAATGTATGATTACGTTTATACACTAAAAGTACAATGTGTTTTTGAAATAGTGTAAACAGATACTTAATCAATAAAATTACTTTATTTATATTATCATTGATCTCCTTATAGGATATTTATATGGATATCTATTTTGACTTGGAACCATATCAAATAGATGTAAAAATGACATTACTCAATAGAGGCTAGAGGAGTATGTTTATATGAAACAAACAGAATGATTCTTTTCTAATGATAGTGAGGATCTGGTAGGGTTAATTAAAGAAATCTATATATACATTGACACAAGCATCTCATTTCGATAGCATTTAAAATTTCATGATGTCATCTTTTCATTTGGTTTTGTAAAAAACATTGATGATTTATCAAAATACAAGTGAGATCAAATTTGATTCCTTATCTTATATATGGATGATATTTTATTTGCAACTAATGATAAGTGATTGTTATGTGAGGTGAAACAATTTCTCTTTAAGAATTTTGATATGGAAGACATGGGTGAGACAATGTATGTTATTAGCATTAAAATTTAATAATCCTGGGTCAATTTTTAAAAGGAAAATAATAAAAAAATTCCAAATGCTTTTGCTATTGGAAGCAGAACGTATGTTTAGATTTGCACAATGTCTAACGTTGCATTTGTTATTAAAATTCTAGAAATGTATTGAATTAACAAGGGCTTGGACTACTGGAGAGTTGCAAAGAAGATGATGAGATACTTTCAAAAGACCAAAGATTACTTGCTTATGTATAAATGAACTAATATCTTGAAGGTAGTTGATTACTTGGATTTAGACTTGGCTTTACGTGTTGATTCATTGACAAGTTTTGAATTTATTTAGTAAAGTTTTTTGTAATGCTTGATCAAAAAATATGCCTATACTTTTAAATACGGGAAATTAAATTAAATACCTATTTTACCTTTTTATTAAGCAAAAATACGTATTTTTTCTATTACTAACAAAAATGCCCTAAATATTTTTAAATTACCAAAACTACCCTTCATTACATCTATATGAACCCTCTCACTCTCATTTTCATTATATACACTTCTCATATCACTCAAACACTCACTTTTACTCTCATATTTACTCAATATCAATTGCTATGGATTCACTTAGAAAGAAAAAGTTCGTATTTTTTAATTTAAATAGAAAAAAGTCAATTCATGAGAAAAAAGTACTTATACGAATCTTAACTCAAAACTTAATTTTATTTGTTAAATCTAATTCATATGTCATGTAAATGGGGCATTTGGATATTTGATAATAATTTAGGGGTTAAATGAAATATTAAAAAAATATAAGGGTATTTTAATATTAGACAATATATGAAGGATTTAAATAGCATGTTAAGAATAGATAAATACGTTTTGAAATAAGACAATATACAAGGGTGTTAAATGTAATATTATATAATTATGGAGGGTAAAGAAATGTTAGAAAAATATAAAGGTATTTTGATATTAAAAATGGTAACAATGTTTTAAATGAAATGTTAGGAATAGATAGATACATTTTGATATAAAACAATATACAAGAGTGTTAAATAAAATGTTAGATAATTATAGAGGGTTAAATGAAATTTTAAAAAATATGGGGGTTTTTTTATATTAAGCATTGTAAAACGGTTTTAAATGATATATTATGAGTTTATAGATGCATTTTTATACAAGATAACATATGAAAATATTATATGATATATTAGATAATTATAGGGGGTTAATTGGAATGTTAGAAAAATATGGGAGTATTTTGATATTAAATAATGTAAGACGGTTTTAAATAAAATGTTAAGAGTTGATAGACGCATTTTTATAGAAAATAACATGTGAGAGAGTTATATGAAATGTCGCATAATTATGGGGGGTAAATAAAAAGTTAGAAAAATATGGAGATGTTTGGATATTAAACATTGTAAGAACATTTTAAATGACATATGAAGAATAGATAGATGTATTTTAATACAAGATAACATATGAAGGTGTTATATGATAATTAGATAATTATAGGGGTTAATGGAATGTTAGAAAAATATGGGGGTATTTTGATAGTAAATATTGTAAACCGGTTTTAAATGATATGTTATGAGTACATAAATGTATTTTCATACAAGATAACATGTGAAGGTATTATATGAAATATTAGATAATTATAGGGGGTTAATTGGAATGCTGAAAAAATCTGGAAGGTATTTTGATATTAAACATTCTAAGATGGTTTTAAATGACTTGTTATGAGTAGGTTGAGACATTTTGGTAAATTACAAGTGACATATATATCAATTGAATGGTTATTGTGGATTTTTTCTTATAAATGTTTAATTTTTCTCAAAAATTTGTTATTATAGGATTCATAATTAAAATAGCTGATTATACGTCAGTTCGTTTCTAAGATGAATTCAATGTGATGACAACATAATGAAATATGTTGGAAGATATAAAAAATTTGATTAAAATTTCCTCTAGAACAACATTTGAGGGATTTATTCAACTTTTGGAGGAGCATTGCGATTTTAATCCAATCAAAAACTACCTTCATCTGTCTATGAAGCTAAGAAAAATTGAGTTCGACTGTCCCGTACAGATCCACAATAATAAAGATGTCCAAAGTTTTATTGATATGTTTCAATACTTCTAGGAATGTATTTTCCCCTTATCTCCCTAGCCCTAATATTTTGAAAAACTAAAATTTTCCCTATCCCACAAGTGGTCGTTCCTGTCCGTGGGATCCACTGTTCCCATGGACCCCATCGCAAGCATTTTTAACCCATTTTTGGGTCAAAAATCATCATTTCAATCTCCAATTTCAACACAAATCAAATCTACATATCCTATAACACAAAACCTCTCAAGAATTTCAACTAAACAAACCAAAAATCAAAACATTTTATGTATTGTTCAAAATCGGAATCCTAAAAATTCAAACCTCAAAATCTCTCTCAAATCTCAATAATCTTAACAATAAATTGATTCAAACAAGAGTAGAGATGATGTACTAACCTTCTTTATCATTTTTGGTTATTGAAAAACACGAAAAGTCGACAAAAATTCTTTACTCGTGGAAGACCCATGGGAGACATGTTTTTTCCTTGATTTTAACAGTGTATCCGTGGGAGATTTTGGGAGAATTATGTAAAATTTTTGGTTTTTATATAGGGACAGTTTTGTCATTTCACAAAAATAGAACATTTTCGCTTAATCCTAATAGTTTTAGATAATATCGCTTAGCCCCCTTTAGTTTTGACATTTAATTTAATTTCTCTTTAAATATCTTTACCTGTACTTTTAGATATAAAACTTGTTTATTTGTAGCATATTTTCTGATCAAACATTACAAAAACTTTGCTAAGTATATTCAAACTTACCGTCTTATCAACATATAACTAACAGCTCCAGTAACGTGGTCAGCCTTCAACTTTCCTTCAAAAAATCTGCAACACGCAATTTTAATGAAGTGACTTTAGTTAGTAGCTGAAACTCAATTAAAGTCAAAAGTTTCTTGATATTTGTATATACTTTAGTAGTTGTAGAAATTTTTGCACCTCAGATTTTTTTGTCGGACAATTACACATCTTTAAAGAATAAGTCATACATAAAAGAGAAATAGTACATATATTTAGTATTAAAAGTTTGAATTTGTAGATTAGATGGGAACTAATATCATTGCTTACGAAATTGGACAGGAAAATTTCAGGGTTTACTCGCGGTTGTAAATATAACTCATAGAAGTTGAATAATTCCATTAAGTTATTTACTTGTTTGTAATATATAGAAAATGTCAAACAACTCTTTACCATTTCAAATGCTTACACAGGAGCGGGTCCGAATGCCTATGTCATTGACTCGGTTGTTGAATATGATTTCAGTCCAATTTTGAATATCTCTGTATTGATATAATTTACTAAGAATATAAATGAAACTTCAAGCAGATGCCATTATTCGTGTCCCTTCAAGCACTGGCACCCGCGGTGAAATTGCATCAATTCTCGATCATTAATTTATCACAACACGTTGAGGAGGCTATTATAAATTTTTGGTAAGGTGGAAGAATCGGCCAAACTTTGATTATGCATAGTTGCAAGCAATGCAATTGTAATGTCTACATCTAGATTAATTTGCTTCATACGTTGCTCAAAACTTGCTGAAATAAAGTTCTTTAAGAAGGGCAACAATTGACATAAATCATGAAATTATGTCCTAAAATATATTAAAAGACTCATGTGACTGATGAAGAATATTATATCGATTACACTAAAAAAATCAAATTTTAGATTAAATGATTTCTCTATAATTATTGTACCAAATACGTTAAAAAATTTAATTTTGACATAAACTTGCTGAATCTTGGGGGATCCCAATCTCACACCGTTCAAGCTATCATGGGGTCCCTTCAGTTTTATTTAATAAAAAAAAAAAGACAAAGAAGAATAAAGAAAAACAAACGATAAGCATCGAGCAGAATACAGCTGGAACAAAATATCAACACCACCTTGGCCTTATTCTTTAATCTACAAAACGCAGTCTTCATCAACATAAAACTAACAGCTCCACCAGCGTGGTCAGCCTTCGCCTTTCCTTCAAAGCATGTGCAACGCACAATTTCAACAGAAATATTTATCATGCTTCACAGTTTTCAAACAAATTGACTTTAGTTAGTAACTGAAACTCAATTAAAATCACAGTATCTTGATATTTTTATATAGGCCAAAGGGCTTATTCCCACACAAAGATTAGTATTTTCCTAAATTTTCGTCTATTAATTTTGAAAATCTCAAATATCCACCCATTTGATAAATTTTTTGGTTACTGTAAGGAGTAAAATCATAATTTAATAAAAATATTTTAAAGAACAAAAAATTTGTCACATTCCTCCCACCCCCACCCCCACCCAAGGTTTGGAAAATGAGAAATTCCACCCAGGGTTTCGATCTCTTCCTCTCCAACAAACAACGACTTCCTGCCCATCGATATTCTCCTTTCCAATTAGCTTATCTCTCTCTCCCAGTCTCTCTATCACTCTCCCTTGTCGTCTTTGTTGAAGACGAAAACATTTGATCTTTGTGAACAACGTTCAGCCAGATCAAGGAACAACACGTGACTGACAAAAACCCCTAAATGAAGATGTTGGTCAGCAAACGACGTTCATCTAGATCTGAAGCATTCTAGACACGTCTTTATTGCTTTTTGAAAAGGGGAGGGTGGCGAAGAGACCAGAAGGGAGAGATAAATCAACTGAGAGGGAGAACGCTAACTGTTGGGAAGTTGTTGTTCACTAGAGAGGAGGTGATTGAAACTCTAGGAGGGAATTTGTCGTTTTTCAAACCTTGGGCAGGGTGGCGGGTTGGAATGTTGGTTTTTTAATCCTAGGGGAGAATGTGATAAATTTTTGTTTTTTAAAATATTTTTGTTAAATGACAATTTTACCCTTGACAATAACTAAAAAAATTAACAAATGGATGAGTGTTTGAGATTTTTAAAGTTAATGGATGGAAACTTAGAAAAACACTAAACTGTGGGTGAGAAGAAGTCCTTTGGCCTTTTATATACTTTAGTGGTTGCAGAAATTTTTGCACCTTAGACTTCTTTATATCAGACAATTAGACATCTTCAAAGGATAAGCCATATATAAAAGAGAAATACATATATTTAGTATTAAAAGTTTGAATCTGTAGATTAGGTAGGAGTTAATATCATTGCTCACGAAATTGGACAGGAAAAATTCAGGGTTTGCCTGCGATTGTGAATATAACTCACATAAACTTGAATAATTCTATTACGTTATTTACTTGTTTATAATATAGTTTTACCCCATTGAATTAGATTAAAAAGTCTTTCAGAATAATGACAAAATAATATAAACCCATTATGTGCATTAAAATATATTGAAATATATTTTAAATATATTGTTTCTTATGCTATAATATATTCTAAAGATAAAATCTTTTTAAGTCAAGAGATATTCTAAATATCCGAATTCTTTTATACATTATTATATATTGATTTGTTTTTTTTATATGCAATCTATAATAAATATAAATCCATGTATTATTTAAACAATTCAACATATCATAAATAAAAATTATTTATATTTTAACAATATGAAGTTTCGAAAGAAGCAATATTGAATTGAAATCCATTGGCAATCCCTTTATATAGAATACATTTCAAACTGAATCTATGGAAAATGTCAAACAACTCTTCCACAATTTCAAATGCTTGCACAGAGTTTGCAAGCATTCAATAATTTATTCATTGAAATTACAGCGGCGAAAGAATAGATTTACTCAATGATGGATGATCAAATTCCTATATAATTTAACTAAGCTATAGCTTCTGCGATCAACACGGTGGCATACGTGGAGGAGGTAACATACGAGCATTTGATGCTTTGCCGTTTCTCACTATAAACACAGTATTCATCCCCCAGCTCGCATGCCTATCCAAATGGCAGTGCATGAACCATACTCCTGTTTTATATAAAGGAAAATTTTCTTTATAAACGTTTACTTAGAGCATATGTTAAGGTTATTAGAATAATAAGAGAAGAACAATACTATACATGTCTACTTTAAATTTATAAATATATATACATTTATTTATCACATTATATAATTGAGTGTTACTTTGTTTTTAATTAAAAATTATCTAATTACATGATTATATATATACCATTTATATACTCAAAATTAATAGGCAAATTTTTATTGATAAGGAAAAAAGGTGAAGAACATACCGGGATTATCTGCCTTGAATCGAATGGTGGTCCATCCGTCTATCGGGACAGCAATGGTGTTTTGAAGAGGAGGATCAACGAGATTATAGGTCAATGGATCTTTATCTTTGTTGAAAGTTCCGAGCCCCCATCCAACCACATAGAAACTGAATCCATGTAAATGCATGGGGTTATCTGCCCCAAAAATAAGACTTGTTCCTTGAAAAACAATCTCAATAGTAGAGCCATAATCTAGCACTTTCACCTCAGTGCCCGGTTGTGCTGCCTGTAAATCGAACGGCAAATATTCAGCTGTGTAATTGAACTCCATTGGTGGAACATCTGGAAAATGAGTCCCAAAAACTCCATTGATACCTTTATAATAAGCTTCCAGTATAGCCATGGATGGGTTCACAAAGCTTATATTGTTTACACTAGAATAAAGCCTCGTTCCATTTGGCCCCGAACATGTTCTGCTAGGACATGGAGATGAGTTCACCGAAACAGTGTAAAATAATTTCTGGGTAATATTCATTGGGACATCGACAGGGTGATTTTCATCAGCTAAGCTTCGAAGTCTTCCAGTGAAACTCACTGATGCATTTGTGTCATTATAAACAGGAAGATTAGGGAACGAGGGAGTTGACGAAGGAGGGCAATTTCCACTGTATTGAATAATGGCGGTGGTGGTGGTTCTGTCGAAAGTATAATTAAACGTACTGGCGTAAGCTTTGGCTGCCATGTAATAGCGGCCAGGCATTTGATCGGCGTGCAGCAAAACGTCAATGGTTTGGCCAGGCGAAATTGTGATGTAATCGCTTGTGAAGGGCTTTGTGTAGCTGGCGTCGGATCCTACCACTGTTAGAGAATGATTTGCCACTGCGAAGAACAGCATGTCTTGCATGGCGGCGTTGATTAATCGGAGAAGATAAGTCAAGCCGTAGTCAACGTTTAGGGTAAATGTTCCTGCAAATAGTAAATTAAATGAAAGCTTGTTAATTAGATAGGGGTGAATATTTTATATATATAAATTGAATTTCTTGTAAAGAAACGAAAACTATATTATATTATGAATCATTTAATCTCCCAACATTTATATTATTACATATTTCTTCTAATTATAAATTAAGATCTCCTCATTCTTCCTTTTTTGGTAAGTTACATCTCCTGATTCGATCTAGTACAATATGATTATTTATTTATTTTTGCTACGTGATGCTTTATTAAATCATCAATTGATATTAAATTCATCGGAAATCTTGCTCTTATTTTATAAATCCTTAAACCTACTATAAATTTATTATGAATTTCTGTATGAAATCAATAGATCTCTCTAATATATTCCCGAACTAACTTAACAATAAAAAATTCATTTTAACCAAGTACATACTCAGCTATAAAACTTTGGCAAGTTTCACACGCTTTGACAACCTACTAAAACCAAGATTCTGTCGGTATTAAGTGTGTCAAACGCTTATATCTAGGTTTTTATCTTAAAAATTTTAATATTATGCTAATTTTATTAATTCTTTAATTAGTTTCAATGAAAGGTATTAACTTTCATATTTGGCCAAAATTTGAAATATAACAAGCCAATGTAACTTGGATATGTATTACCTTATATACATACCCCATCATTCTTGTTAGATACAGTTAGAGTAACAGTTGACACTTGCTAAACATTAGTTGACCTATCGTTTGTCTACTTTCGGCTTGCCCATAGATCCACCCGTGAAATTTTAACCCAAGGTTCCGATGTTTTTCAACTCAGGACATCATCCTTGAATAGGTCTTACATTAACAATAATCTAACCCATGTTAAATTATAATATATAATTGTATAATCGGACTAATATTATAATGTAGAATATAAAAGTGCGATTAAATTTAAAAAATATTAAATTTTTTGTCTCTTTACCTGGGCTTGAACACGGATAAAGATCACCAGGTTGACCATTGATCGTGTATGCATCTGACGCATTTGGATCGCCTCCGATCCGAAGAAATTCATTATACACATCATAAATAGTGCTCTTCCACCAGTTTCCTGCATTCATTTAAGCAATGATAAGCCCTAAATCAGAACATTCATGCTAAAAAACGATCGAATCAAAGCATCTTTACTAATATAATGAAGCTCGACCTAATATGATAGGAACTTCGGCATGAGGTTTTGGAAACGGGTAGGTGGTTTCCTTCTGGGGGTATATTACTACTGCACCGTGAACGGTGGCTCGAGCCCAATCGCTATGAGCATGCCACCAAAGAGTCCCTTCTTCAGTTGAAAATATTATCGTCTGAGTAAATTTTGCTCCTGGTTGAATAGGGCATTGTGTTATCCATTCAGGTCCATCAGACCATGGATTCCGAGGCTGCATCACTCCATGCCTGCAAAATCCCAAAAAAAAAAAAAAAAGGTTTAGGTGTAACATATGAAAGACAAAAAAAAAGAGGTATCAAATTTTTACCAGTGAATTGTGATGTTATATTTGGCCTTGTTGATAACATCAACAATGATTGTATCTCCTCTGTGTACGTGAATTGTTGGTCCTGGGTACTTTCCATTCACCGTCAAGATGGTAGTATTGCTGCAAAGTCTTGTGTATCGAGTTTCTTCCACCTGCGACAATTATTAAGTAGTTATTAATATTAAGAGCATTGTAAAAGAAGAGTAGCTGAAGAGATGGCTTTCATTTAGAGGTTTTACACTGTTGCTAAACTTACCACAAAAGTGTAACGAGAATGAGCACGGCAGTGGAGGATTCCAGCAAAAAGTAGAATGCTAAAGACTTGTAAACAGGAGACCTTCATGGCCACCTCAATTTCTCAGTGATTTAACAAGTCTGTATTAATTTAACTGAATTGAGTATTGAAGGGAGTCTATATATATATATTTATGATGGCCAGCTCAATTTCTTAGTGAGTTATTAAGTCTGTATTAATTTATTTGAAAGAGTCTTCAATTATGTGTATAGATATATATGTATGCCGGCATATTATATTAACTCGAAATGACAATTTATTGGCTGTCACTCTAAGCAAGAATAAAAAATTATCATGTGTGTTGGGTGGCAGTCTAATTTTCATATACGCACTCTGATTATTTCAACTTAATTTAACTGCTATGCAGCCTTTTGAAGTCGACCTCTTTAATTTAGAACAAAAGTAAACGAATGTGATTGGTAAATTTTCCCATTAATAAACAAGTAAAGAGAGACTTATTGTCTAGATAGCTTAGATTTCCATATTTTATTCTGGAAGCCGGTTTTTACTTCAATGATTCCAATATCTCCAAGCATAAATCACCAGCAGACGAATTAATATTGACAAGTTCAATATATAGTAGGTAAACATGGGAAATTAAAAAAAAATATACCACAATTTAGGGACTTAACCAAAATTGATCAACTTTTTAGGTGTTAAACAAACATAACCAAAACTTTTAATTTAGTATCAAAATTACCCTCTACCTCTTCTATATGAACCCTAAACTTATATCAACAAAAAGAGCATGACATATACATCATACAAGCTTTGAAATTTCACATTTTCACCCTATAACTCAAATTTCAACATTATGATTTTGATTCCAAAGAATAAAGTATATTATGTCCAAGTATTTATATGAAAATTAAATTAAAATTATCTATATTTGATGATTATGTATTATCTATTTCGTAGTATGTTGAATATAAGTTTTGAATTGTGTTTCAAAATGTGGAATGATAGAAAAATGTTGGGTGCTTAGTGATATTTTAACATGTGCATGTATTAACCATGCGGGGGTTATTTAATATTGTACCATGTGGAAGTAAATGGATATTTTGCTAGAAGGGGTTTATTGATATATAAAACTATGTGGGGGGTACAAATATTTGCCATGTTGGGAGGGAGCAAACTGATAATTACCATAGTGGGTAAATTGATATTTTACCATACATGGAGTACATTGATATTTGTCAAAGTTCATACCGAATATTTCAAAAGTATATTTTTTTTACTTTAGTTATAAAGTTTTGTTCTATATTAGTTACGAAACATAAGAGAACTTCAAAGTATGTGTAATAGGTATTTACCACGTAAGAGGTGCACTGACATTTCACCGTTCAAGGGTAAAATGATATTTGCCATATTTCATAGTGAGTTTTCGAAAGAGTATATTTAGTACTCTTTGGAATGGATACGTAGAAAAAACTTTGAAATGGATATATACAATGTAGTGGGTATATTGATAATTTACTATGTGGGAGTGAATTGATATTTTGTCGGGTGAAGGGTGAATTAAGGTGTCAATTGATATTGTAAATCATAAATTCATACCACCTTAAACCCTAAACTTATAAAATCTTAAATCGTAAACCATAAACTCTTAAAACCCAGAAGCCCCAAAAACAAGAATACCCTAAACCCTTAAATTGGTTTTGAAAAAACCCAAGGGGTCCAACAAGTATTTAGCCATTCAATGGATAAACTAATATTTTGTAAGATTATATTTGTACATTATGTTTGGAAATTATATGGTAAATTTAGTTTTAAATATTTCCACCGTAGGATTAATCGAAATAACAAGTTATGCATTAGTTTGTTATAGAGGAGAATAGATAGAAAGAGATGATAATCAAATAGAATATGTTAGAAGGCAACAAAAAGTGGTTAAAATTTTTGTGATTGCAACATTCGTGGAATTAATCTAATTATTGAGCAATCTTCTCCATAGCAATTGAGACTAAAACAACATTTTATTAAGCATGAGACCAAACATATCAATAGTAACACACCTATCACCATCATAAATGATCAAGATGTTGATTACCTTTGAAGCCTTTCTCTCCACTTGAGAGAATGCATTTTTGTTTTTTTTGTAAAAACTATCCATAAAGCTAAAGATGCATTTGCAAAAACCAACAATTATGATGTTCTACAACCACATCACGATATACATACGACATATGAATGTTTACAAGAGTCCAAAGCTCATCAAAGTCATCCTCCCCCTATGCCCTTTATGTCAACATATGTGGTTGATGTCTTGCCGATGAAATATGTCCCTTGGATCTTGTGGCCAATGATAGGTAGAAGATATTGATGTACATCAGATTGTTTACTAAAACATATGCTTGAACTAAGGGTGAACTAATATGAGTTGAATCAGATATCAATCCTATTAATCTTAAACCAAAGTTTGCCCTCACTTCCTTGTGTATAATGAAGAATGTACTAACATTTCGTTGAATAGATTATAATGTGACTAAAGAAAATGTCCAAAACATGTCATTTTGAAAATTTCCTTATGTCGACCTGTCAAGACTGACTTGATGTTGGCTATAGCATCTCGATGGCCATGTGTCATCACTTGCACCTTAAAGTGGTGCTCTAGAGTAAACCTATGATCACTAGATGTTTGTTGCCTCTTTCTTTTTTGTCTCAAAGCAAAATTTTACAAGAAAATAAAAAGATATATATCAATGTTCTTATACATGCTTTATTAAAAAACTAGACCAAAAATTTAAAAACTATACATAAAAAGATCTTTAAATAAAAAATATCAGTTACACCCCTACAATGGAAAATATCATAAAACTCTTGAAAATAGAAAATATCACAAAAAATTAATTTAAAAAAATATACTCGAATAATTTTAGACTTTTTTAATTTAAAAAAAATGTTAGAATAATTTTGGACTTTTTTAAAATTTTTTTTTAAAAGGCTTACGAACCTATCTTGGTTCAGAATAAATTAATCCGGCAGCAGAATTTGATCTGTTCTAACAGTCTGGATGGCGGCTAAAAAGAAGAAAGAAAGAAAATTCTTAACTACTTTGTATTACCCAATCATGGGTGAAAACTTTGACGGGGAAGGGAATGTCATAATATATGTGATTTTTGACAATTTATGGAAAAGGATAATGCTATTTTCCATTCAACGGAGCATATTTCTATTATACATACGTAAGAAAGGTTGAAATCCTGATACTTAAGATTTAAATTTTGATTAAAATAATTTGTTTATTTTGGTAATAACAATAAACTAGTTAACTATTAACATCTCATATCTCAAAATATAGAAAATAATGATGGTAAACTAATGTTTTCTGGTTAGGTTAAAAGTCTTATCAAAAACCAATTCTTAATGATAGTGATTAATTGCATTGTATCATTCAAAATTTGTTATTTGAATTGGTTTAGGTATGATAATAACTTGAGTTAGGGTTAGAGATTTTTTTATGAAAGTTTAATTAATGACATACATAATTTATTAATTAAGCTTAATTTACTTACTATCATTAGCTGTGATTGATGTCTCCACCTCTTAATTTGGCTTAACGGAAGAATTAGGTTATAGCCATTATTATGAAGAATCTTAAACCGTTAAAACACAATCTTCAGTCTAAAGTCTCTAAAATCTTAAATTATAAGTTATGAACTCTTAAAACCCTAAAAACTTTAAATCAGAAAACCCTAGACTCTAAAAATTAATATTTTAGCCATTTAATGGGTAAATTAATATTTTGTAAGATTATATTTGTATATTATGTTTTGAAATTTTCTGTAAATTTCCACACTATAAACTGTCAAACTTGATCGTAAACATTCATTAAATTTTTTTTTTTTTTTTTGCTTTTTTCTGTTGGATGACATACAAAATCATTGGATTTTTGAATGGTGAATAATGCACACATGGTGAGTTTCAGGTATGTAAAATTTAAAAGTTAGGAATGAATTTAAAACCTATTTATATATAAACATTTTCGTTAATATGTAAAACATTAGTTATATCCGTTTAACACTGAAAAATTTAGTATGTCTTTAATTCAGAAAAAACAAATATGTTTACGAACCTATCTTGGCTCAGAAGAAATTAATCCAGCCGCAAAATTTGATTTGTTCGAACAATCTGGATGAAGGCTTAAAAAATTAAAAAAGGAAAATTCTAAATTATTTAGTATTACGCAATGATAAGCTGAACCAAACTAGAAGATAATTTTGTTTTTGAGGTCAAAACTTTGACGAGGAAGAAAAAGTCATAACATTTGTGATTTTTGACAATTTATGGAAAAGAATAATGCTATAACCATTTAGTTTCCATTCAACGGAGCATACTTATGCTGTATATATACGTAAGAAAGGTTGACATCTTGATAATAAAGACTTCAATTTTGATTAATAATTTATTTATTTCCGTAACAACAGTTAACTAGTTAACTACTAACATCCCCAAGTCCCAACATATAGAAAAATAATGGTTGCAAACTGGGGTTGCATGATTTGGTTTATAATCTTGTCTTAATGATTAATTCTAATCAACAATAACGACTTCACATATTATGACTAATTAAGGGTATGTGAAATAATTCAAATCATAAAACTGAATTAAACTATTCAAAATTCATGATTTAAATTGGTTCACGTCCAAAAATAATTAGGTTAAAAAATCTGAATTATATTTAACCAAAATCAAATTTTATCCGTTGCACGCATGACTACATCCATTTGCAGGGCATCGATCTTAGATACCATTATATTTTGTAGAAATATTATTCTTAAATTAGGTTCAACTAATTAAATTGATCAATTTTAATTAAATTTGAAAACTCTAATGAAATAGGTTATAATTAAATTTTAAAAACTAATTCAGGTAATATATATTTAAAATTAGATATACTAAATGGAATAAAAGGTAGTAATATTATATACATAAAATTTATACAAAAAAAAAATCATACAGATTGATGTGGCAATACCTTTTCATTTGTCACATATCAATACTATCATGTCATTATTACTAAATAATTGTCATGTTAATTAATGTAATTTTTCTACACACAAATTTTGTGTGCATATAGTTTTACTCTATGTTTAATTACACTAGCTTTTATCTAAATTGCAATTTGACACTTAGTTTTATTTTTTGACTAACAATATTTCTACCAAAATTTTATAATATAAACATCTTGAATTTTATAATATAAACTCTTCTTATCTTCACTCATCTCCATATTCACTCAGTTTTCTTTTTATCTCTACATATTCACTTAATTTCCATTAACTTTAGCAAAAATATTTTTGGATGCAATTCAAATTTTGAATAATTTGGCTTAGGTTCAAACTAGTGTTATGTGGTTAGGTTAAAAGTCTTGTCAAAAGTCAATCCTTAAAATTAATCTAATCAACAAGGACTTAGTCGATAGTGATTAATTAGGGGTGTACATAGAATGATTTGATTTGAATTATATTATTCAAAATTCGTGATTTGAATTGGTTTATTTACTATTATTAGTTGCGATTGATATCTCCACCTCTTATTTATTTATGGTCATTATTACGAAGAATCTTAAACCCTTAAAACACAACCTGAAATCCTAATATTCTAAAATCTTAAGCTATAAGTTAGACACGTTACTTACGCTAGGTCAAATGAAGGTTCAATTTAAAGCATGAATTTAAAGTTCAACCCGATAAGACCCGACCTAATATTGTAGCATACAGGGCCTAGTCTATGGGTCTTTTAGGTTGAGTCATGGGTTTTCATATTAAACTCATGGATCAGTTCGGTCATTACTATTTAAAAAATAAAAATTAAAAAAAATCAAATGGCAGAAAGGTAACAACCCTTCTACCAAAGCAATAGCCAAAGCTTTCTGCCTTTGCAGCAGGAGCGACGAAGGCAAAAGTCTTTAACTCTTTTTTTTTCTAATTTTTTGTTTATTTATTCTTCTTTAACCAATCTAATTCTTCATGGACTTCAATTTTTCTCAATTTCAATTTTTTTTCATTATATTCTCTATATAAACCCCCACCACGAAAGTCACACATGCCAATTTTATTTCAAAATTTCCTCCCCCATGCACTAAAAGATAACCAAAAATTCATACCACGTGCAATTTGCGTGGTGACTATAAATCATATGTGGTCATTGAATCAATCATCCTAAATCTTTCATTTTCAAACCCAATTTTATTAACAATTGATTCTACAACTATTTTAACACAAATTCATTAACAAATTTCATCCAAATCACAAAAGATTCAAGCTATTTCAAAAAAAATTCAAAATCGGCACTACCAAGCTCTAAAACACCCTAAATTAAATCTGCATCAAAATACTTAGATTTCTACGCTATAAACTATTAAACTTGATAATCAACGTTCACTAACCTAAAGACTTCAATTTTGATTAAAATAATTTATTTATTTCGGTAATGACAGTAAACTAGTTAACTACTAACATCCCAAGCCCCAATATATAGAAAAATAATGGTTGTAAACTAGTGTTAGCCGGTTAAGTTAATAATCTTGTCTTAATGATGAATCTAATCAACAAGGACTTAGCATATTGCGACTAATTAAGAGTGCATGGATTGGTTCATATCATAAAATCGAATTAAACCATTCAAAATTTATAGTTTAAATTGGTTTAGGTTAAAAATAATTGGCTTAAGGTTAAAAATATATTAACCGAATGATAAACCATTTATTAATATATATTTATGTCATTGATTTGTATTTATATAATATATTTATAACATACATTGATTGATATAAAAATTAAACCCTACATATGTGAGGAGAGTTGAGATTTTTTATGAAAGTTTAATCAAGGACATACATAATTTGTTGATTAAGCTTAATTTACTTAATCTCATTATTTGTGATTGTTGTTATAACTCAACCTCTTAATTTTGGCTCAAAGCAAGAATGAGATTATAGTATTGTTCGGAATAATAAGTGCATTATATAGTATTTTATATCTAATATCAATATGATAAACTCTTATAATTAACAATAGATTGCATTGTTAGAAATGAATGGTTGTATAGTGTACATAGAAAAAGCTAATTTGTTGGAGTGTATCTAATGATTTGAAAAAAAATAACATATTGATCAAAATTGAATGTCGAAATTGTATCATTGCTAAGCAAGATTCAAAGTTTTTCTATCATGTACTTTGATGAGTACTTCACTTTATTTATTCACGATTAGAAATACATTTAATCAATGTATATTTGTAATTCTTGGTACGTTGATCATGAGATAAAATTGACACTATGACTAGCAAAGAGTGACTTTGAGTTTAGAAGGCCAAAAGCTCAAGGATGATCATCTACTTTCTAGAAGCCTTATAACAAGACAATTGAGACCATGTATACCACAATTGTAGTGATAACTCAATAGTAAAGATAAGTTTTTTTTATTGTCATGGAACGGTCTTTCTAGAATTCAACAATAACTAATGAAGTGCATATATTCTTTATTACATCTTGAAGCCACTATTACATTATTACTCTTAAAACTATTATTGATGCAATTTTTTGTCACCAACTAATATATGCACTTTAGATACTTGCAAGATAGATTACAATAACAATAGTTAAAGTTTGAGAAGACTTGAGCAAGTCTACTATAGGTGTGCAACATGATTATAGAGATTAACTAAGAAAAGGTTAAAGAAAAAAGACGTGATACCAAAACTTTTATATGGTTCAACTCAATGATTAGTATACTTACATCTATAGTGTTCTTACTAGTTTGTTATGTAGCACCAGTTTTTTATTTTTTTGGGTTAACAGTAATGTAGAATATCTTTAGTATTTTCTTTGAGTTTTCACCTTCTCTCCTCCTAATCCTTTATATATATTGATGATATTTTTATATATGTGAAAGCCAAAGTCTTTGGTTGATGACCATTATAAAGATGTTGTGACGTGGGAATTGGTTAGGGCTTGTTCTAAAATTACAAATATATTCTTTCTTATAAGAAGTAGTTTTTATATTGCATGATTGTTGGTCATTGGTCCTAATGTCCTAGTCTTGAATCTGTTATAGGGTTTGGGTTGGTAAGTCAAATAGTAATTGTTTGCTATCCACTGCATTTGGTCATATGACGAGGGTTGACTTTAAAGTGTTTAGTTTGACCACATAAAAAGCACATTTACTCAGATGCGAACTCTTCATTATAAATATAGATAGTGAGTGCGGACAGAATAAGCTAAGATTATATCACAATAAGTACGTTAAACTCTTGTTATTATTTTCTATTTTATTTCACTCATCAATAATTATACCATAGAGTTTGCCCTTATATACACTCATATGATCAATACTACTTGTATTATTTGCTTTAACACTTTAGACTCTAGCATCTAGATGTCACTGATTTTGTGTACTTCAGATTTTGGTGCAATTTTTGCAACAACAATATGGTGCTAGAAAGAGGGCTATTGCTATAAGCTCTCTTTTATTCTTAACATAATCTTTCTCTTTCCCCGTGTGTTTCCATTTTTAATGGGATCATTGTAGGATCGAATGACCTAAGAGGGGGGGTGAATTAAACAATCTTTACCAATTTAGAGAATTAAAACAATTTATTCAAATCAATGAATATTGCCTATTTTTAATCCAATTTATGAGAATAATAAAAATATTTCAAATAATCAATACAATCAAAATAACATAATATAAAGTATGAGTTAAAGGGAGGAGAAAATCAAGCACACGATATATAGTGGTTCGGCTCAACCCGGCCTACGTCCACTCCTCCAAGCTTTCTCCCTTGGAGTATTCCACTAATCCTTGGTTGACCAAAACCTCAACCAAACTTTTCTTCACAACCAAAATAGCTTCTAAGGTGCTATTAACCTTTACAAATGTTAAAACTCAATTTCTCTCACTAGAGATTTTCTAATCCTCCAAGAGTGAACCTCACTCTTTTATAGCACGAATTTTAGTATGAAATTGAAATATGATCTCTCTCAAAAAGTGTATATGAAAGTTAAAGTTTAGTACAACCCAATGCAAATGAAATTACAAAGTGTATTGAGCAAGGGTTTTGATTAGAGAAAAGAATTTGCAAGTGAATAA